>NC_043020.1:9601538-9639038 GCF_006345805.1 Octopus sinensis
TCTTACGTACTACCGACACTGGTATCACAGCTGCAATTTCCATTGATGTTGATCGATTTCGATTTTGATTTGGATTACAACAAAAAATATTTTTAATGTTTTTTTTTTCCCTTGGTTTTATCTACTTCTAGGTTCTTTGCTTTGGCTATGTCACCGAAGTAACACACACATACAAAAAATATTTATATATGATTCTGATGGTACTCAATGGTCTTCTGCAGTCTTTGGGGTGGCCATGTGTTGTTGCTATTATGGGAAACTGGTTTGGAAAATCAAGGTATTCTTTTGAAATTATTTATTTTTCTCTCTTTTTTTTAGTTTCTTTTTCCATTTTTTTTTATTGTATGTTAGTTAATTCTTTGTTTCTGTGCTTCATTTTAGAAAATATTAACATCAGACAGTAGCCTCAAGGTCACACACATGCACACATAAACACATACTATCTATCTATCCACTCAGTCGAAGTCGACTCTCGGTTACTCAATGGATCAGTGTCCTCCAGCCGGTTCTATCCTGGGTCACTTCTTTCAGATTGGCTATGGTCATTCCCGTGTCACTCTTGATGGTGTCAAGCCAGTGGGTTCTTGGTCGGCCTCTTCCTCTCTTGCCACTGACCATTCCGAGCATGATGTCCTTCTCCAGGGATTTTCTTCGCATAACATGACCAAAATATGCCAATCTATGCTTGGTGATCCTAGCTTCTAGCGACATTTTCGGTTTGATCTGGTTAAGAACTTCTCCATTGGTGAGCCTTGCTGTCCATGGAATCTGTAAAAGTCTTCTCCAACACCAAAGCTCGAATGCATTAATTCTCTTCTGGTCAGCTTTCTTTAGTGTCCAGGTCTCGCATCCATATGTTGCTATTGGGAAGACGATTGCATTCACCAATCTGCATTTGGTAGCGAGTCTGATGTTTCTACTCTTCCAGACCCTGCTCATGCTGACCATTACTTCTCTGCCTAGTACTCTCCGCCGCCTTATTTCCGGAGTGCAGTTACCATACTCTTACTCTTTACTCTCTTTTACTCTTTTACTTGCTTCAGTCATTTGACTGTGGCCATGCTGGAGCACCGCCTTTAGTCGAGCAAATCGACCCCAGGACTTATAATAATAATAATGAAATTATTGTATACAGTGCTCAGGTGCACCACAACAAACCCTAACCCTAACTTATTCTTTGTAAGCCCACTACTTATTCTATCAGTCTCTTTTGCTGAACCACTAAGTTATGGGGACGTAAACACACCAGCATCAGTTGTCAAGCGATGTTGGAGGGACAAACACAGACACACAAACATACACACACACACACATATATACGATGGGCTTCTTTCAGTTTCCATCTACCAAATCCACTCACAAGGCTTTGGTCGGCTCGAGGCTATAGTAGAAGACACTTGCCCAAGGTGCCACGCAGTGGGACTGAACCCGGAACCATGTGGTTGGTAAGCAAGCTACTTACCACACAGCTCGATTTATTTTGGAGCCAAGGAAGATGAAATCATCAACCACTTCGATCTCTTCATTATCGATCTTGATACACACATGCACACATACTTAAGGAATTACAACCGTGTTTCATGGTCTGCTACCACAACAGCTCCTTTATAGGATCCAGTTAGCTCAAGACATCATCAGGAGGAACCACGTCCGGTTTCGGCCCCTACTCCTCTGCCATTTTGGCGTGGCGGGGCACCCCCCTTTCGGAGGTGTCTTCAGCTCTGGTGTTGGGTTCATGTCTTCTTTCTTCTTCTTTCTTCTGTTCCCTGGCCTCTTCGATGTATCATCAGCGAGTGTCAGCCGGTGACTGACTGTCTTGTCAAATTTTTCCCTTTAAATACCTGCCGCATAGGCTCCAGCAGGCAGCCCCAGCAAGTTGTCACGTGACACTGTCTCACCTTAACTGACTAGTGAAGGCGCGTAGTTTTAGCCCGCGCTTTTGTAAACGACCGTCACCTGTCAATCAGCGAAGCTGATTCAGTCAACTTGTCTCACCTAATGATGTTATTTCCTGTCAGCGTGTCTATGACTTCCAAGCCATTTTCGGTCTTCCCGCTTCAGCCATATATAGAAGCTGGCTTTTTCGACCGCCTCCTGTACTCTCCTTATTAGTTACTTAATCTTCCACTCAGTCTCCACTCAGTCTCTGTTCAATCTCCACTCAGTTTCTACTCAGTCTCCACTCACTATATGATATTTTATGCTTCTCTCTTTCAGCCGTGGTTTTATCTTGGGTCTCTGGAGCTCTTGTGCCTCTGTGGGTAACATCATCGGTGCCCTAGTCACTGCACGTGTACTAAAGTATGGCTATGAGGTATGTCTGATACACTACTAATAACTCTATTTCTACCACATCCACCCATGATGTACCACATCCACCCATGATTTCTACCACATCCACCCATGATGTACCACATCCACCCATGATTTCTACCACATCCACCCATGATGTACCACATCCACCCACGATTTCTACCACATCCACCCATGATTTCTACCACATCCACCCATGATTTCTACCACATCCACCCATGATTTCTAGCACATCCACCCATGATTTCTACCACATCCACCCATGATGTACCACATCCACCCATGATTTCTACCACATCCACCCATGATGTACCACATCCACCCATGATTTCTACAACATCCACCCATGATTTCTACCACATCCACCCATGATGTACCACATCCACCCATGATTTCTACCACATCCACCCATGATGTACCACATCCACCCATGATTTCTACCACATCCACCCATGATTTCTACCACATCCACCCATGATTTCTGCCACATCCACCCATGATTTCTACCACATCCACCCATGATGTACCACATCCACCTATGATTTCTACCACATCCACCCATGATTTCTACCACATCCACCCATGATTTCTACCACATCCACCCATGATTTCTACCACATCCACCCATGATGTACACCTGAAACTCTGCTACTAAAACTACTTCTTCCTAGCATTAATTCTATTTCAGTTCATTATCGTTTGTCACTGATTAACTATTTGACCAGTTAACTAATCAGTTGTTTGATAAATTATTTGGTTAATTAATTAATTAATTAATCGGTTATGTTTATCAAAGTCCCTTCATTGCTCTTTGTGACCTCATCAGGACATGCCATCTCTGTTGACCTGCATATAGAGAAGGCGTGTCATCGATGAGGTTTGTGACTAGCTCTGAAAGGACTTCGACAAACCTAGCTGATTAATTAATTGACTGAACAATTAATCAAATGAAATGAAATCATCATCGTCATCATCATCAACATCATCATCATCATCATCATCTTCATCATCATCATCGTCTTCATCATCATCATCATCATCGTCTTCATCATCGTTGTCATCGTCATCGTCTTCATCGTCATCATCATCATCATCGTCTTCATCATCATCATCATCGTCGTCTTCATCATCATCATCATCATCATGTAACATCTATCTTCTATGCTGGCATGGGTTGAATGTTTAGACAGGTGCTGGTAAGTCTGTAGACTATGCCAAACTCCAATGTCTACTTTGGCACGGTCTTTACAGCTGGATGCCCTTCCTAATGCCAACTACTTGACAGAGTGGAACAAGTGCTTTTTATGTGGCACCAGCACCAGTGAGGTCTGTTTTGGCATGGGTTTTTTCTTACAGCTGGATGCCCTTCCTAATGCCAACCACTTGACAGAGTGAACAAGTGCTTTTTATGTGGCACAGCACCAGTGAGGTCTGTTTTGGCATGGGTTTTTCTTACTGCTGGATGCCCTTCCTAATGCCAACCACTTGACAGAGTGAACCAAGTGCTTTTTATGTGGCACCAGCACCAGTGAGGTCTGTTTTGGCATGGGCTTTTTCTTACTGCTGGATACCCTTCCTAATGCCAACCACTTGACAGAGTGAACCAAGTGCTTTTTATGTGGCACCAGCACCAGTGAGGTCTGTTTTGGCATGGGTTTTTTCTTACTGCTGGATGCCCTTCCTAATGCCAACCACTTGACAGAGTGAACCAAGTGCTTTTTATGTGGCACCAGCACCAGTGAGGTCTGTTTTGGCATGGGTTTTTTCTTACTGCTGGATGCCCTTCCTAATGCCAACTACTTGACAGAGTGGAACAAGTGCTTTTTATGTGGCACCAGCACCAGTGAGGTCTGTTTTGGCATGGGTTTTTTCTTACTGCTGGATGCCCTTCCTAATGCCAACCACTTGACAGAGTGAACCAAGTGCTTTTTATGTGGCACCAGCACCAGTGAGGTCTGTTTTGCATGGGTTTTTTCTTACTGCTGGATGCCCTTCTAATGCCAACTACTTGACAGAGTGGAACAAGTGCTTTTTATGTGGCACCAGCACCAGTGAGGTCTGTTTTGGCATGGGTTTTTTTACTGCTGGATGCCCTTCCTAATGCCAACCACTTGACAGAGTGAACCAAGTGCTTTTTATGTGGCACCAGCACCAGTGAGGTCTGTTTTGGCATGGGTTTTTTCTTACTGCTGGATGCCCTTCCTAATGCCAACTACTTGACAGAGTGGAACAAGTGCTTTTTATGTGGCACCAGCACCAGTGAGGTCTGTTTTGGCATGGGTTTTTTCTTACTGCTGGATGCCCTTCCTAATGCCAACCACTTGACAGAGTGAACCAAGTGCTTTTTATGTGGCACCAGCACCAGTGAGGTCTGTTTTGGCATGGGTTTTTTCTTACTGCTGGATGCCCTTCCTAATGCCAACTACTTGACAGAGTGGAACAAGTGCTTTTTATGTGGCACCAGCACCAGTGAGGTCTGTTTTGGCATGGGTTTTTTCTTACAGCTGGATGCCCTTCCTAATGCCAACCACTTGACAGAGTGAACCAAGTGCTTTTTATGTGGCACCAGCACCAGTGAGGTCTGTTTTGGCATGGGTTTTTTCTTACTGCTGGATACCCTTCCTAATGCCAACCACTGACAGAGTGACAGAGTGAACCAAGTGCTTTTTATGTGGCACCAGCACCAGTGAGGTCTGTTTTGGCATGGGTTTTTTCTTACTGCTGGATCCCTTCCTAATGCCAACCACTTGACAGAGTGAACCAAGTGCTTTTTATGTGGCACCAGCACCAGTGAGGTCTGTTTTGGCATGGGTTTTTTCTTACTGCTGGATGCCCTTCCTAATGCCAACCACTTGACAGAGTGAACCAAGTGCTTTTTATGTGGCACCAGCACCAGTGAGGTCTTTTGGCATGGGTTTTTTCTTACTGCTGGATGCCCTTCCTAATGCCAACACTTGACAGAGTGAACCAAGTGCTTTTTATGTGGCACCAGCACCAGTGAGGTCTGTTTTGGCATGGGTTTTTTCTTACTGCTGGATGCCCTTCCTAATGCCAACCACTTGACAGAGTGAACCAAGTGCTTTTTATGTGGCACCAGCACCAGTGAGGTCTGTTTTGGCATGGGTTTTTTCTTACTGCTGGATGCCCTTCCTAATGCCAACCACTTGACAGAGTGAACCAAGTGCTTTTTATGTGGCACCAGCACCAGTGAGGTCTGTTTTGGCATGGGTTTTTTCTTACTGCTGGATACCCTTCCTAATGCCAACCACTTCACAGAGTGGACTGGGTGCTTTTTATGTGGCACCAGCACTGACAAGGTCACAGCATAATTTGAAAGACAAAGTACTTGTTAAGCATTTTGTCTGACATGCTAACCATGCTGCCAGCGCCCTGCCTAGGTCTGACTGACAGGAGTTCCCTATACGACAGTAACGATACTGCCACATTCTGTCTCACCAATATGACTCATCATCATCATCATCATCATCGTTTAGCGTCCGTTTTCCATGCTAGCATGGGTTGGACGGTTCTACTGGGGTCTGTGAAGCCAGAAGGCTTCATCAGGCCCAGTCAAATCTGGCAGTGTTTCTACAGCTGGATGCCCTTCCTAACGCCAACCACTCCGTGAGTGTAGTGGGTGCTTTTTACGTGCCACCCGCACAGGTGCCAGACGAGTCTGGCAAACGGCCACGAACGGATGGTGCTTTTTATGTGCCACTGGCATGAGGGCCAGGCGAGGCTGGCAACGGACACGAACGGATGGTGCTTTTTACGTGCCACCGGCACGAGGCCAGTCGGGGCGGCGCTGGCAACGGTCGCAAAATGGAAGGTTCTCTTACATGCCACCGGCACTGGTAACACATCTGCAATTTCCATTGATCAGTTTCGATTCTGATCCTCACTTGCCTCAACAGGTCTTCACAAGTAGAGTTTTGTGTCCCAAGAAGGGAAGGTATGCATACGTAGGCTGGCTCCATCCCATGTAGAAGTCCTATAATACAATTCTCTAATACTCCAGTGTAACTGTAACACAACTGTTTCTCAGTTCCCATAACATCCCTAGCATAGTGTCTTTATAATCCATCCAGTTGCTTTTCCTAGTTTTTACTGTAACAGAGTTTGCAAAACCTTTCACACTGTTTGTTTTTATTTCAGTATTCTTTTCTAATTACATCCACATTTTTGATTGGACTTGCAATTATCAACTTCTTTAGCTTGATCAGTTCTCCAGCAGATTTACGTAAGTAAGCCCCACAGCTTTTTGTCTCAGATATAATTCCATTTGCATTTAGAATGTGTTATAAGACTATAAGCGATCTCATTACTTGAATACCATAAATCCTCGAGTATAGTCTGCTCTTGGGTATAATACACAGGGTATTTTTCGGGGGCTCTACCTCTGGAAAACCTAAACCTTGTGTATAATACGCACCCCTTCTCTAACTTGAGTTGTGCGTAATTAAGACAGCAGTACCTAGTCGAACAAACACTTCTGCACATGCATAATACAATAATTGTGATGTTCTTAACTGTTATATGGGAATGTAAATATGTTTACAAATTATTTTTCTTACATGTTATTCTGTGTTCTGAATGCTTTTATTTTAATAAATGTTGCTTACTGCAAGTTATGGATGATTCTTTTATGACTTCATTGCTTTCAGGCTTAGCTTAAGGTATTTTCGTGCCTGACATCACAAAATGCGTCTGAATAAACATTGCCGGACAGCAAATTGCTTAGAAAATATTTTTCATTTTTAACCTCATATATAATACGCACTAGGGATTTTGACCTTTAAATTTGGGGGGGAAATGCGGATTATACTTGAGGATTTACAGTAGTAATTTTATTTTATCAATCACAGAAGGATAAAATCAGAGTTGATCTCTGCAGTGTTTACACACAGAATGTAAAAGTGCTGTAAAAAACGTCCGCTTTCCATGCTAGCATGGGTTGGACGATTTTGACTGAGGACTGGCGAACCAGGTGGCTGCACCAGGCTCCAATCTTGATCTGGCAGAGTTTCTACAGCTGGATGCCCTTCCTAATGCCAACCACTCCGAGAGTGTAGTGGGTGCTTTTACATGCCACTTGCATGAGGGCCAGTCAGGCGGTACTGGCAATGGCCATGAAAATATCATGTTTTTTTGTTTTTGACTGAGGACTGGTGAACCAGATGGCTGCACCAGGCTCCAATCTCATCTGGCTGAGTTTCTATAGCTGGATGCCCTTCCTAACGCCAACCACTCCGAGAGTGTAGTAGGTGCTTTTACGTGTCACCTGCACACCAGCAGAAGTGCCAGTAAGGCGACGCTGGTAACGATCATGCTGACATTGTAGTGCAGATGTGAGAGGCCAAATCTGACAGATTGAGTTTACCACTCAGTAACAGATGAATTTTTTCCTAGAGGCTTCCATGCAATTTCTTTCCCCTCTACTAAATTTCACTCCCATACTTTGATGGGGACATAAACACACCAGCATCAGTTGTCAAGCGATGTTTGGGGGGGCAAATACAGACACACAAACATATACACACACATACATACATATATATATATATATATATATATATATATATATATATATATATATGATGGGCTTCTTTCAGTTTCTGTCTACCAAATCTACTCACAAGGCTTTGGTCAGCCGGAGGCTATAGTAGAAGACACTGGCCCAAGGTGCCACGCAGTGGGACTGAACCCTGAACCATATGGTTCGTAAGCAAGCTACTTGCCACGCCTAAAATTTTGTCTGTTTTTAAGAGTTTAAATTCTGCTGAGGTTAACTGAACCTTTCATCATCCCTTTTGAGGTTGATAAAATAAGTACCAGCTAACCACTGGGGGTCAATGAAATCCACTTAACCCTTTCCTCTAAACCTGCTGGCCTTGCTGCCAAAATTTGGAGCCACAAGCTGGGAGAATTGTTAGCATCCTGGGCAAAACGCTTTGTGGCATTTTGTCTGTCCTTACATTCTGAGTTCCAATTTCACTGTGACCAGCTTTGCCTTTCATCCTTTCAGGGTTGATAAAATAAGTACAAGTTATGCACTGGGGTGGATTTAATCGACTTAGCCTCTCCCAAGCCTGCTGGCCTTGTGCCAAAATTTAAAATCATCATCATCATCACCATCACCATCATCATCATCATCATCATCATTATTATTATTATTATTATTATTATTATATATTTTCCCTTCTTTTGTTTTTCAGTAAGATCCAGGAAATACGTCTATGAACCAATTGTAGATGCTAATGAAGGTAACCAGATTCATCTCTTCTCATACACACACACAGACACACACACTCACTCACACACACACACACACACACATACGTATACATGTTCTGTCTACCAAATACTGACATCAACTTTCTTGTGACATATTTAGACAGGGAAAGGCAGCGCCTCTGACCTTGAGTTTTTTGCAGGGCTTCAGTGACTGGTCAGAGAGGAAATGAAGAGAAAGAGCTTACTCTTTACTCTTTACTCTTTACTCTTTTACTCGTTTACTTGTTTCAGTCATTTGACTGCGGCCATGCTGGAGCACCGCCTTTAGTCGAGCAAATCGACCCTGGGACTTATTCTTTGTAAGCCCAGTACTTATTCTATCGGTCTCTTTTGCCGAACCGCTAAGTGATGGGGACGTAAACACACCAGCATCGGTTGTCAAGCAATGCTAGGGGGACAAACACAGACACACAAACACACACACACATATATATATATATATATATATATACATATATATGACGGGCTTCTTTCAGTTTCCGTCTACCAAATCCACTCACAAGGCATTGGTCGGCCCGGGGCTATAGTAGAAGACACTTGCCCAAGATGCCACGCAGTGGGACTGAACCCGGAACCATGTGGTTGGTTAGCAAGCTACTTACCACACAGCCACTCCTAAATCTTTATCCACACCATATAGAAAAAATATTTATTTGTTATTTATTTATTTATTGTTTATTTATTTATTGTATATGTACTTAATTGATTTTTAGAATAAGGTTTTTATAGTATATTTATTTTTTCTCGCATAGCAAGTGATTTGAGCTGAGATCGTGTGCTGGAACAAAAACAATTGCAGCGTGGAATGTGTTTGTAAGCCATTTAAGAAACACACAAAAGCCGTTCAATTCACTTCAACATTTAAGTTTAATTTGTCAAAATATTTTCGTCGCTAAAATCCGCGACCTGTTCACTGACAGCAGCATGGATTTTTGTCAGTGAACAGGTCGCGGATTTTAGCGACGAAAATATTTTGACAAATTAAACTTAAATGTTGAAGTGAATCAAACGGCTTTTGTGTGTTTCTTAAATGGCTTATAAACACCTTCCACGCTGCAATTGTTATTTTTTCTATATGGTGTGAATAAAGTCTTTCACTATTGAATTGCTAATACAGGTTTTTCTCTCAATTATACACATATATGTTGTCAGATTTGATTTAGAATTGCTAAATTGAATTTTTCCCTGTAAGTTTGGAATTATATTCCTATTATTATTATTATTATTATTATTATTTTATATATATATATATATATATATATATGAAAATTAAATTAGAGATAAAACCACTATTAGGCAACTCAAACAGTGATAGTGGTTTTATCTCTAATTTAATTTATATTTATACGGTGAAATTTGATTTAATCCTAAATCTAATTTTTCCCTGTAAGTTTGGATATACTCCCTAATATTATATATATATATATATTATACTTTATTTAAAAGCAGCAGAAAATTCAACAAAACCTGTTACTCTGAGTTTCACGTTCCCGTTCGTTGGACAGTTTTTGCTAGAATCTAGCAAAAACTGTCCGACAAACGGGAACATGAAACTCAGAGTAACAGGTTTTGTTGAATTTTTTGCTGCTTTTAAATAAAGCATATTACTCTACCACTGGTATTTGAGTACTCTTTTTTCCACCTTGTTTCACATTTATGTGTTTACTCCGGTATATATATATATATATAATATATATATATATATGTATATGTATATACATATATACTAGTTTTTAAACAATTTCTGTCTACCAAATTCATTCGCAAGGCTTTGGTCAACTCAGCGCGACAAGAGAAGACACTTGCTCAAAGTGCTATGCAGTGGGACTGAACCTAAAAACCTGCGGTCACAAAGCAAACTTCTTAACCACACACCCATGCCTGCGCCCTTGTTGATTGCTTTGAAGTATCTGTTGCACTGTTGTATGTTAAAAGTGTTAAGTTTACTGTACGTCATGCTATTGTTTACTGTTACATATTTAGCAGACTTACTGTGTAAGCTTGCTTTGGTCTGCCTCTCTACCTCTCTCTCCTTCCTTTTGCCTTTCTCTGATCTTCTTTCTCTCTCTCTCTCTCTCTCTTTCTCTTTTTTTTTTTTACTCTTTTTTACTTGTTTCAGTCATTTGACTGTGGCCATGCTGGAGCACCACCTTTAGTCAAGCAAATCGACCCTAGGACATATTCTTTGTAAGCCTAGTACTTATTCTATCGGTCTCTTTTGCCGAACCGCTAAGTGACGGGGACGTAAACACACCAGCATCAGTTGTCAAGCAATGCTAGGAGGACAAACACACACACACAAACACATACACACACATACATATATATATATATACATATATACGATGGGCTTCTTTCAGTTTCCATCTACCAAATCCACTCACAAGGCTTTGGTCGGCCCGAGGTTATAGTAGAAGACACTTGCCCAAGATGCCACGCAGTGGGACTGAACCCTGAACCATGTGGTCGGTAAACAAGCTACTTACCACACAGCCACTCCTACGCCTTACTTTGCAAATTACTGTATGTGTGTTCAAAACATTTCCAAAATGTTCATTTTGTCCCACTACAAGTCTGTGCGAGAGCTTCTGCATGATTCCTAGAACTGCCAGACAAATCATTTTGTCTGATGTGCTAATTATTCTTCCACAACAACTACAATAACATAGTAATTAATGATTTCTAATGTAGCAACAGTAAATTATAATAATGTGTAAGTTAAGAACTGTTGCTATAGCGACATAGATTTCTTCATCAACTCCTCTCATCACTAAAATATGTTTCTTTCTCTTTTTCCCTTTAACCCTCCGTGTCCTCTTATATATTTATTTGTTTATTTCCTCCTGACATCAGATGTTATGTCCCCACATTGTTCTTACACTGAGAGTGGTAAGTAAAAACCAAGACTAGGGTCCAACCCCTAAATATATTCTTATTTGAATATTGTATTTTGAAATCCTTGTTTCGCATGCTTTATTTTTTTTTCTTTGAATGCAATTTTAAAAGAAAAAAAATTGTTTGTTCTAATATCTAGTTAGGTTATCATAATCATCACCATCATAGTTATTATCACCAGCATCGTGATCATGATTATCATCATCATCATCATCATCGCATTCTTTTTTTTTTTTATATTCTGTACTTATTTAGTTTGAATGGTTTTTCTTCCATATTATTTTTTGCCACTCTGTATGGCAATTTAACAAGAGAATTAACTCTGTGTACAAAAAAATGTATCAAGGTTTACTGTAGAATAAATTTTGGCCCCCGTGCCGGTGGCACATAAAAAGTACCATCCGTTCGTGGCCGTTTGCCAGCTCTGTCTGGCACCTGTGCGGGTGGCACGTAAAAAGCACCCACTACACTCACGGAGTGGTTGGCGTTAGGAAGGGCATCCAGCCGTAGAAACACTGCCAGATCTGACTGGGCCTGATGAAGCCTTCTGGCTTCACAGACCCCAGTTGAACCGTCCAACCCATGCTAGCATGGAAAGCGGACGCTAAACGATGATGATAATGATGCTGATAAATATAGTTGTTTTGTAGTTATGGCTCATATTACATAGAGAGAAAGAGGGTGAGTGTGGAGAGAGAGAGAGAGTATAAGCAAAGGAAAGAGAAGACATGCTTAGTAACTGAAAAAGAACCATATCAAACTGTACCTCGTTTCCTCAGTTTTGGTGTGGCCATATCAATTCACTCGTAACCAAACCCCTAATGGAATACGCAGCCTGTGGTTTTGCAGTTAATTTTGAAAATATTAAAGAACTTTTAGGAATCCAGTAAAGGAACCAACTTTTTTGTTATCAAGTTGGTATTTGCCTCACAAGTTTGACTGCGGGCTGGTGAACCAGATGGCTGCACCAGGCTCCTGTCTTGATCTGGCAGAGTTTCTACAGCTGGATGCACTTCCTAATGCCAACCACTCCGAGAGTGTAGTGGGTGCTTTTATGTGCCACCGGCAAGGGGCCAGTCAGGTGGTACTGGCAACAACCTTTCTTGAATCTTTTTACACATGCCACCGGCACAGGTGCCAGTAAGGTGATGCTGGTAACGGTCACGCTCAAATGGTCCCTTTTACGTGCCACTAGCATGGAAGCCAGTTTGCTGCTCTGGCAACGATCATGCTTGGTTGGTGCTCTTTAGCACCCTACTAGCATGGGGCTCAAGTGCTAGTAAGGCGACGCTGGTGTTTCTGATTTAGCTTCAAGGCCAGCAGTTTGAAAGTGGAGTGGGGACTAGATAATTAAAGAGTTAGTTATAGGATTACTTATTGAATTAATTTACTGATACTGTTTTTGTACATAGGGTAAATGTGTATTTTTCTTGTAGATTGATTAATAATGTTAATGTTTAATCCTTCCTAGAATTAAGATCGAATGAATGTGGTGATATCTAAGGTATCTTTGTTCCCAAACAACACTTATTTTAGTGCTGTTGACACCGCTGGATTGAGTGGTACTGTCCAGGTGTTGAAACCATAGTGATATGCGTGGAGCAGCCGACGATGGAGGTGTATTTGATTGTTGGTATGGCTGTTATTGTTTGTGCAGAATATTTTTATAAGACATCCATTTGATATATATTTTATCAACCCTGAAACGATGCATAGCAAAGTTGCCTACTACAGGATTTGAACTCAGAAGGTAAGAGATTCAGAAGAAAAACCAATGCTAATTATTCTTCCACAACAACCACAATAACATAGTAAATAATGATTTCTAATGTAACAACGATAAATTACGATAATGTGCAAGTTAAGAGCTGTTGCTATAGTAACATACATTTCTTCATCACTCCTCCCATCGCTAAAGTATAGTTGCTTATTTGTTTTCCCCTTTAACCTTCTTTACCCTTTTATATATTTATTTATTTATTTCCTCCTAACATCAGATGTTATGTCCCCACATTGTTCTTACACTGAGAGTGGTAAGTAAAACCAAAACTAAATTCTAACCCCTAAAATATATTATTATTTTGAAATCTTTGTTTCGCATGCTTTGTTTTTCTGTGAATGCAATTTTAAAAGGAAAAATGGTTCGTAGTAAAGATTGTTTGCCAACATAACATGGCAGTCCTGGTTGAGGACTAATGTTGCTGTAATTTTAGCCCCAGGAGATGTCGTCTCCAGCTGGCTACACGACACAATCTGTGTCCTTGTATAGATTCCCTTGTTTGAAAATATAAGTACTGTTGCTGAATATCTCACGTTGTGAGATTTTAAAAATAGTAATTTTCAAAAAATGGTTTGTGCTAATTTCTAGTTTAACCCTGTAGTGTTTAAACCGGCCAAATCCGGCCCAATATATTCTACATATTTTATATTCAAACTGGTGATATCTAGCCTCTCACTCCTAACCTACAATGCCATTCTGAAAATAAACAATCACATAATTGAAACCTCAAAACTATAAGATAATGCATGATTAATTCAAAACAATTTGAGTGAAAAATATTACATTTAACAGAGTAATCTGAATGCTAAAGGGTTAAGTTACCATAATCATCATCGTCATCGTCATTACCACCAGCACCATCATCATCAGCATCCTCATCATCATCATCATCATCCCCATTTTTTTTTTTTTCTTATATTCTGTACTTACTTGGTTTGGATGGGTTTTCTTCCATCTAGTGTTTTGTTCCTCATTGTGGTCCATCGCCATCTCTTTGAGGAGATTCTGCTTCCTGAAATTAGACGTCACCACTTTATCCAATGCCTTCTGTGGTTTTATTTTTGCAAAGGTTCCTTCCACTTTAATTTGTTGTAATTTTTTTGTCCCCACCATCATCATATATCTGTACCACCTCCATAGTCCCTCTTGTACACTACAACTCAACTCATCTATTCTCCATCGCTCATGCATGCTGTTACATGACACATCCATTGGAGCATGCTCACCTAATTTCTTTCCTAATCTTCGCACATTTTCCACATTGAATGCCCTTTTTTTTGACTACGCAACATCAAACTTCATACACAGGCATCATACACTTTGCCCTTCATACAGTGAAAGAAACTTTGTTACCATGTGGGATTTTTTTTTTTTATTTGTTTCAGTCATTTGACTGCGGCCATGCTGGAGCACCGCCTTTAGTCGAGCAAATCTTATTCTTTGTAAGCCCCCAGTAATTATTCTATTGCTTTTTTTTTGCCGAACCGCTAAGTGACGGGGACATAAACACACCAGCATCGGTTGTCAAGCAATGCTAAGGGAACAAACACAGACACACACACACACACACACACACTTATATATACATATATACGACAGGCTTCTTTCAGTTTCTGTCTACCAAATCCACTCACAAGGCTTTGGTCGGCCCGGGGCTATAGCAGAAGTCACTTGCCCAAGATGCCACACAGTGGGACTGAACCCGGAACCATGTGGCTGGTTAGCAAGCTACTTACCACACAGCTACTCCTGCACCTATAATAAGTTTCTATGACTTTTCCTCCCCACTTTCTTTCTCAGGCTGCTATGTGTTCCAAACATCCATCACCACTGCTCATTAGGGACCCTAATTAACAGACGATATCAACTACTTGATATCATCATCATCATCATCATTTAACGTCCGCTTTCCATGCTAGTTAATTACATATATTCTATCGACCCTAGAAAGAGGAAAAGCAGAGTTGACTTTGGCACGATTTGAACTCAGAGAGTAAGATAATCAGAAGAAAAGCCACAAATCATTTTGTCTGATGTGCTAATTATTCTTCCACAACAACTACAATAACATACATAATAATGATTTCTAATGTAGCAACATTAAATTATAATAATATGCAAGTTCAGAACTGTTGCTATAGCGACATAGATTTCTTCATCAACTCCTCTCGTCACTAAAATATGTTTCTTTCTCTTTTTCCCTTTAACCCTCCGTGTCCTCTCATATATTTATTTGTTTATTTCCTCCTAACATCAGATGTTATGGCCCCACATTGTTCTTACACTGAGAGTGGTAAGTAAAAGCCAAAACTAATCTCTAACCCCTAAAATATATTCTTATTTGAATATTGTATTTTGAAATCCTTGTTTCGCATGCTTTATTTTTTTTCTGTGAATGCAATTTTAAAAGAAAAAAAAATGGTTTGTTCTAATTACTGGTTCAAGTTATTGTAATCATCATCTTCATTATTATCATCATCATTTTGATGTGGCCATGTCATTTATTTCATATGGCTTATCAATTAATATTTACACACACACACACACACACGTATATATATATATATATATATATATATATATATATATATATATATACGTGTGATCTCTTGAGCATCTTTCCTTCTCCTTGTTTCCAACGAAGAGCTCCGCTCGAAACGTTAAACCCTCCTTCCCTTCTTTCCTGAGCGTCAATAATACTTTAATTGTTCCACGTCCTGCGTTGCTGTGTTTTTTTTCTGTGTTTTCTTGTTTGGATTAACTATATATATATATATATATACTTATACATATATATATGTGTGTGTGTACATAACCAGTCACCATGCTTGATCGCTAAATCCACAAGTTTTTTATTCTCTCTCTGTTTATTTTCTCTTATTCCTTTCTGTTGAAGAGCATAGGCTCGAAATATAAAAGACTTTCCCACTTTCCCGAGCATCAGACTAACACACCTGCTGTTGTTCATACACCTGTCTCCGTCTTTAGTTTTTCTATAAAATTCAACTATATATATTTATATATTTGCACATATCTATATATATATATATTTGTATATTTACACACACACACACACACACATATATATATATATATATATATATATTATATTAAATTAGAGATAAAACCACTATTAGGCAAATCAAACAATGAAAAACTTAAGCCAATACATAAAATTAATTAATTTATATTATTTTAAATATATATCAAAAGTATTAAAAGTTTAATAAAAGATAATGAGTAAAACACTACGATCGTTTCATGGCTGTCCAATTCGTAATAATTCGAGTTATGGTTACAGTCAATCTTCAGGTAATTGAAATATCTAAAATATAAGCAGAAATATTTAAACAATATTTTTAAGATATAAATAATATAATAATTTTACTTATAATAAACTCTATTATCAAACTAGAAACATAGAACTTAACAATTAAGTTTGGATTTATTCCCTAATATTTTATTATTAATTATATATATATTGATTCTGCTCTTATGCATTTATTGAATTGATATGAATGCGTGCATGAAGATAACCCACATATATATACATACACATACTCATACATGTATATATATCATTGGACGATTTTGACTGAGGGCTGGTGAACCAGATGGCTGCACCAGGCTCCAAACTTTTTGTCTGATGTACTAATTATTCTTCCACAACAACCACAATAACATAGTAATTAATGATTTCTAACGTAGCAACAGTAAATTATGATAATGTGCAAGTTAAGAACTGTTGCTATAGCAACATAGATTTCTTGATCAACTCCTCTCATCACTAAAATATGTTTCTTTCTCTTTTTCCCTTTCTTTCTCTTTTTCCCTTTAACTCTCCGTGTCCTCTTATATATTTATTTGTTTATTTCCTCCTAACATCAGATGTTATGTCCCCACATTGTTCTTACACTGAGAGTGGTAAGTAAAAGCCAAAACTAATCTCTAACCCCTAAAATATATTCTTATTTGAATATTGTATTTTGAAATCCATGTTTCGCATGTTTTATTTTTTTTCTTCTGTGAATGCAATTTTAAAAGAAAAAATGGTTTGTTCTAATATCTAGTTTAAGTCATCATAATCATAATCATCATCACCACAGCAACCATCATCATCAGCATCATGATCCTCAACACCATCATTTTTACATTTTCTTTTATCTTCTGTACTTGGTTTAACCCTTTCGTTACCAACCCGGCTGAAACCGGCTCTGGCTCTTTAGTACAAATGTCTGGTTTTCAAAAGTTTTGACTTAAAATCTTCCACCAAAGCTTAGTCACAATTTACATCCCTAACTCTAGCTTAATGATAACGATGTTATTTTACTTAATTCTTTGTTATATTTAAAATAATTGGAAGAAACACTGAGCATCTCAAAATAAATTCAGTAACGAAAGGGTTAAACAGGTTTTCTTCCATCTTGTGTTCTGCCACTCTTTGTGGACCATTGCACAAGGTCATGCATCTTCACAGTTCCCCATACTCCAACATTATCATTTGATGTTACTTAAAGAGAAACGGTGTGGCTGGGAAGGAAGAATTGTGACCATTCCATACTGTTTGAGATTCATCGTCATCAATCTTGAAAGCACCGTGTTATCTTAACACATGTATTGATATTGATTTGTAAAGCATGTTGGGCCTGGTTGGAGGCCCAAGTTTCCAAGTTCTTTTACAGGGCTTAGAAAAACTGAAGAACCTCTGCAATAAGTCTGTGAATCAGAGAGGGAAATATGTTGACTAAAATCAGAATTAACTGATCCTCCTTTATTTTCTTTTACCTATAGCCCGGAACTTTTCCACAATGCCTTGTGTTTATGTATATATATATGTGTGTGTGGAGGCGCAATGGCCCAGTGGTTAGGGCAGTGGACTCACGGTTGCAGGATCGCGGTTTTGATTCCCAGACTGGGCGCTGTGAGTGTTTATTGAGTGAAAACACCTAAAGCTCCACGAGGCTCCGGCATGGGGGTGGTGGCGATCTCTGCTGTACTCTTTCGCTATAACTTTCTCTCACTCTTTCTTCTGTTGGCCTGCTCACTTAGCCAGCGGGGTGGCATCATTTGAAGGCTGAAACAATGCGAAGCGCATTGTGACGAGCGATGTGTAGCAACATCTGATAGCCTGGTCGGTCACGGTGATATATATATATATATATATATATATATATATGTAGCTAGATAGATAGATAGAGAGAGAGATGGACAGACAGACAGCTAGCTATAGATAGACAGATATCCACCCACCCACCAAGTATTGTTCATCCAGTGTTGTAAGTTTGATATCAGATATGCAACAGTAAATGTAAGGATGATATCAGTGATGTAGATAAAGATATGGTTTTTTAACATTTGGCACAGTGACTAACATTTTGAATGAAAGGAAATGGTGACTAAGGTGAGATGTCTGGTGTTTTGCATGCATCTTATTGACCGTTGATTCTGTTCTTTTGCATTCATTGAATTAATATGCATGTGTGCATGAAGATAACCTACATATATACACCTACTCATACATGTATATATATTTGTACACATATACATACCATACACAAACGTATATATATATATATATATATATATATAAATAACAAGGGAGATAAATTGAATATTAATTTAATTAATATCAATTTAAAACCAGTAGCCTAGCATACAAAAATCAGAAAAATCAGAGAAAATTCTAATACATGTGTATATTTTAAGGGCTAAAAACCACTATGTGGACAGCCATATGCTAGAAATAGATCACCTATGATCAAACTACAAAGAAAGAATGTTCTCTAGAGAAAATTCAGCGGACACCAGAACAATAGGCGGGCAATACAGATGAAAATTATATAAAAATCAAGAATTAATCGCATCTTGATTTTTATATAATTTTCATCTGTCTTGCCCGCCTATTGTTTTGATGTCCGCTGAATTTTCTCTAGAGAACATTCTTTCTATGTAGTTTGATCGTAGGTGATTTCTTTCTAGCATATGGTTGTCCACATAGTGGTTTTTAGCCCTTAAAATATACCTATTTATATATATTTAGTCATTCGCATGCATGTGCATGCACAGACGTACGCACACATATACACGTACGTTTACGCACATTTCACATTCAGTATGTGCATGCACACGCACCTACATGTAAATACATGTACACATGTACTGACAAACATGCACGCATTACCTATATAACCTATGAGATATATACAGGGTACGGAGAATAAATTGTCGTCTAAATTCCCCGGAAATGAAAATAACACTGACATCTCATTTTAACAGATATATTTACCAAAATTACATAAAAATATCTTGGAATACTAAAGAGTAAATTCATTCAATAAAATCGCCATTGGCTTCGACCATGGCCTCCAGACGACTTTGGAATCTCCTGCAACTCTTCTGGACAGTCTCCTTGTTTAAGTTGGTGGATGCTGCCATAATCCTTGCCAAGGAGTTTGTTGGTCTCTCGCTCAACTGCACCCCACACATAATAATCAAGGGGGTTGTAGGTTGAGGAGTTAGGGGACCAGATGTAAGGAGTGATGTGATTGCAGAAATTGTCTGACAACCATGACTGGGTTCTCTTACTTGTGTGGCATGGTACAGAGTCTTGTTGCCAGACATAGGGTCTTCCAGAAACCGTCCTCATGACCCAGGGCAGCACTACCTCTTCCAGGCACTTGATGTAGGTCTTTGTGTTGAGTCTGAGGCTGTGTGGGAAGATGAATGGTGGCATAATGTCACCATCACTAGTGATCACTCCAAACACCATGATGTTGACCGGATGTTTGATTTTTACCACACTCGGTACATGGTTTAGGGACATGCCCTGTCCTCAGATTGACATCCAAACACACTGAAATGTTTGTATTGGACCAAATTTCTGGCAGAGTGAATTGCATCATGGTGCTGTTTTTCTCACAGACAGTGCCCAACAGACCCTACTATACTGTGTAGTCAACAAAATCAAAAACAAATGCAACGACACCCACAAACATACACTCACACACACACACATATATCTTATATGATGGATTTCGACACAGTGTCCATCTGCCAAATCCAATCACAAAACATTGGCCAGCCAGAGATTATAAGCTATAATTAGACATTTGCCCAAAGTGCCACACAGTGGGACTGAACCCAAAACCTTGTGATTGCAAAGTGTGTTTATTAACCACATAGCCATGCCTGTCAGTCATTACCTGATCTATTTCTATTTTATGTCCCTGTCTTATCGTTAATCTATCTCTTTACTCTTTACTCTTTTACTTGTTTCAGTCATTTGACTGTGGCCATGCTGGAGCACTGCCTTTAGTCGAGCAAATCGACCCCCGGGACTTATTCTTTGTAAGCCCAGTACTTATTCTATCGGTCTCTTTGGCCGAACCGTTAAGTAACGGGGACGTAAACACACCAGCATCGGTTGTCAAGCAATGCTAGGGGGACAAACACAGACACACAAACACATACGCACACATACATATATATACATATATACGACAGGCTTCTTTCAGTTTCCGTCTACCAAATCCACTCACAAGGCATTGGTCGGCCCGGGGCTATAGCAGAAGACACTTGCCCAAGATGCCTCGCAGTGGGACTGAACCCGGAACCATGTAGTTGGTTAGCAAGCTACTTACCACACAGCCACTCCTGCGCCTATCGTTTATTAAAGTTTTGGCTAAAACTTATTTTCACCAGCATATGTTGTACAAAATAGACTGAAACTCTAAAATCTATTCTAAAATATGTTACAATATAAAATTATATGACAAATTATAATAAATTAAGAGAATTTTATATATTCGTTATGCAAGATTTTTTATGTGAAGTTGTGTGTTGAAACAGATATTGTTGTATTTCGGAATGGTCATTTTGCCAGTTTAGCCAATAAAAACACACGCACTATATATTTGGTGTTACTTTGCTTCAGTGTTATTTATTTTTTACATTAATCTTAATCTTATTTCGGACAGAGTTCTTTTGTCACACTCCGAAATAAGATTAAGATTAATGTAAAAAAATAAATAACACTGAAGCAAAGTAACACCAAATATATAGTGCGTGTGTTTTTATTGGCTAAACTGGCAAAATGACCATTCCTAAATACAACAATATAATAAAGTATTTTTGAAAAGTCATTTAAATACATGATTTCAAAGGTGATCTCTAGCAAAACGTCCTTTATCGACCTTGTCTACATTTATATTAATTTGTCATGCTGTTTACCATATTTGATGGCATAAAAGGTGCAAGGGTATATAAGCTCCACGCAGCTCTGGCAGAAGGAAATGGTGAACTTCTGCTGACTCTTTTGCCACAAATTTCTCTCACTCTTTCCTCCTGTGTCTTGCAGCTCACCTGCGACGGACCGGCGTCCCGTCCAGGTGGGGAACCTATACGCCAAGGAAACCGGGAAACAGGCTCTTATGAGTCAGGTATGGCTTGAGAAGGAACAAACAAACTCTAACCATTTGGTGGGGTGAATTGTGTGGCCCTACATAACACTTTGAGGCAGTATTTAGATCATTTCTGAATAGTATGTAGCTTGGTGAAATATTGGTTACTATTAGGTTGTCCCAAAAGTTCGTAAACACTTGCGAAAATTGAATTTTTACTCGCCAAGTACTAACAAAAACAACAAAAATTATTCCTCAAAATAAAGACCATTATTTTCCAAGACTTTCTACGAACTTTTGGGACAACCTTATATTAATCATGATATAGTTTAGTCTCCCAGATAAGCTTTATGTACAGGTAGGGAACTTATATGCCAAGGAAACTGGGAAACCGGCCCTTATGAGCCAGACATAGCTCAAGAAGGAACAAACAATTGTTCTATTGCTGGTGCAACAAAATAGAGCAAAGTCAGCTTTTATTTATCAGAGGTGGGCCAGATTGGAAAGGCTTTTATGTTGTGCAGGCCAAAGCAGATCAAAAAAACATGAGCCTATAATAAGACAATGCTAAAGAAAAAGCAGCTTTTTTTTTTTATTTTCTACACACCTCTTGTAATGAAATGTATGTATTATATTTGCAGATCCTCTACTTCCGGAAGAGATTCCTGAAGAAGAGGATGAAGACAAAGATGAAGCTATAAGATTTTTGGATGCCTTCATGTTGCCTGGGGTTCTTTTGGTGAGTCTTAATTCGGTACTATTTGACCCTTTAGCAGTCAGGTTATTCTGTCAAAAATTTAGAAGGTGGATGTCTGTTATCAGTGATGGTATTTTAACAATTTCTCCAAGAGGTCCACATTTCACATTAACATGACTACAGAAAATGTTTCTATGCCCACCCCCCACCACACTCTCTCTCCCCCTCACACACACACAACATAATCACCATTTAACCCTTTAGTATTTAAACTGGCCATATCCGGCCAAAATAGTTAATCTGTTTTATGTTCAAACTGACCAGATCCAGGCTCTCACACCTACCCTACAATGTTATTCTACATTAGGTAATTACACCATCAAGATCTTGAAGATATGAGATAATGCATAATTAATTCAAATCAATGTGAATCAATAAGCATTGTGTTTGATAGAATAATCTGAACACTAAAGGGTTAATGTCTATCCTCTGCAGTTATAGATTGTATTAGTTTCCAGAAGAGACTCTGCCTCTAGATCTAAATACTGCCTCATATAATTTTGCTTTCTTTTTTAACATGTTTATTTTTTCTGATGTCTTGTTGCAGTGTGCCTTTGCGTATGCCTTCCTGAAGCTGGTGAATTACTCTTTCTTCTTTTGGTTACCCCTCTACCTTGACCGCAACTTCCACTGGTCAGAGGATACGGCAGACAAGATATCTATCTGGTATGACGTTGGTGGTATTATAGGTAAGTTACTAGATTTTAATGAGGCTTTATTGCATGTATGTGTGTATGAATGTATGTGTATGTGTGTATAGATAGATAGATAGACAGACAGACATGTATATTCATATAAAGCCTTAAGAGGTGATTTGTAAGCCAAACTAAAAGGAGAGAAGCTTGTGTGTGTATGAATGTTTGTGTGTGTGTGTGCATGTGTGTTTGTATCATCATCATCATTTAACGTCCGCTTTCCATGCTAGCATGGGTTGAACGGTTCAACTGGGGTCTGGGAAGCCAGAAGGCTGCACCAGGCCCAGTGTGATCTGGCAGTGTTTCTATGGCTGGATGCCCTTCCTAACGCCAACCACTCTGTGAGTGTAGTGGGTGCTTTTTATGTGCCAGACGGGGCTGGCAAACGGCCACGGACGGATGGTGCTCTTTACGTGTCACCGGCACGGAAGCCAGGCGAGGCTGGCAACGGCCACGAACGGATGGTGCTTTTTACGTGCCACCGGCATGTATGTGAGTATATCCCTCTCTCTCTCTTTCGGAGAGGCACTGAGCAGCTATACGCACACATACACACACGGCAGTAACTTCCACCTACCGAATTCAATCACAAAGCTCCGGTCGGCTCGGGGCTATAGAGGAAGACGCCTACCCAAAGTGCCACGCAGTGGGATTGAACCCGAAACCATGTAGCTTGGAAGCAAGCTCCCTATATGCCATCAAGGGAAACAGATGTTAAATGATTATGTGTGTCAGTGTGTGTGTGTATGTATGTGTGTGTGCATGTATGTGTGTGTCTGTGTATGCATGTATCAGATTGTCTAATCATAAAGAAACATTACCGTCACATCATACAAGCTGTGATGTCATTTGTTTCTCAACCTTCCTTGACAAGATGAGCATCCCTGACTTTTGAAGCCTGACTCAACACATTTCATTTGACCTTTGTAAGCATGGGAAGTAGACCAGAAGAAACATTCTTCACAGGATATTTTTTCCAGTGCTCTTATGATTCTTTTGGTCCGAAATTGTAAAGCAGGAATTTGTTCTGACTGGCTTCTGTGCCGGTGGCACGTAAAAAGCACCAACCGATCGTGGCCACTGCCAGCCTCCCCTGGCACGTAAAAAGCATCCACTACACTCACGGAGTGGTTGGCGTTAGGAAGGGCGTCCAACTGTAGAAACTCTGTCAGATCAGACTGGAGCCTGGGGCAGCCTCCTGGCTTCTCAGACCCCGGTCGAACCGTCCAACCCATGCCAGCATGGAAAACGGACATTAAACAATGATGATGATGATGATCAACCCTAGTGTTTGACTGGTTCTTTATTTTACCAACCCAGGAAGGATGAAAGACAAAGTTGACTTCGATGGGATTTGAACTCAGAATATAAAGATCCAGAACAAATATAAAAACTTAAGTTTTTGGCATTTAAAAAATTTTTTTACATCTGTTTCATTTCTTTTATTATTGTTTTGTTCTATCTCTTTCAGGTGGAACTGTTGCAGGATATGTATCTGTGAGTATCACTACTACCGTTGTTGTTTGGCCTCAGGTCAACCCTGATTAAATAGACCTTGATTTAAAACATTCCAGCCACGATCATCCCTGTAAAGATCTAATTTGTCTAATACTATATTAAACCAGTGTAACTTCTCTTTTTCTCAAGACAATATGAGGGTGTATTTTGAGGGAGATTTGACTGCTACTTCTAGTAAATCAAGCAGCCATATAGAGCAATATTTTTCAACCCTTTTTTACCTATGGATCCTTTTGATTCCTGTTTTACTCATATGGACCCTCATAACCATTCAGTGCTTAAAAAATTATATTTATATAATTAAAAAAATCATTTTATATTTTTATTAGATAGTAGCAGTATTGCCCAGCGTTGCTCGGGTTTGTTTCGACCCTTTAGAATTGGAATTTTTGAAAAGTAAAAATTTTGCATTATGTAGCTTGTTATTCTCTTTAAGTGAACATTTTTCTGGTTGAAATACACCGAAAAGTGGCGACACAGCAGTCAAAAAATCATAAAAAATAGGGATTTTCATAGAAAAAAAAGCAGCTGTTTGATGTAAATAATTCTTGGTATTAACATAGTCTGATTTGAATTTTTTCTTCTACGGAAGGAAAAGCAAGCCTTCTTCTATCATACTCTCAATTTTGGTCAACTTGCGCCGCAGGGTCTCGGAGGAGATAGCGTTAGTTGAAGGCTACAAAACCTGCCACACACAGACAACTTTATATATATACTAGCAGTATAGCCTGGCATTGCTCGGGTTTGTTTCGACCCTTTAGAATTGGAATTTTTGAAAAGTAAAAATTTTGCATTATGTAGCTTGTTATTCTCTTTAAGTGAATATTTTTCTGGTTGAAATACACCGAAAAATGGCGACACAGCAGTAAAAAAATCGTAAAAAATAAGGATTTTCATAGAAAAAAAAGCAGCTGTTTGATGTAAATAATTCTTGGTGTTAACATGGTCTGATTTGAATTTTTTCTTCTACGGAAGGAAGAGCAAGCCTTCTTCTATCATACTCTCAATTTTGGTCAACTTGCGCCGCAGAGTCTCGGAGGAGATAGTGTTAGTTGAAGGCTACCAAACCTACCATACACAGACAACTTCAGCTTTATATATTTAGAGATTATTAGGAATTGCATTTCAAGATTGTTGAAATGTTTTGTGTATTACAGAAGTACAACCAGTTTATTGTATGTTTATTTTAACAAGAAAATCTTATAAGGCCCCCACAAGGATCATATGAACCCCAGTTTTTTTTATCATTCATCTGTTTTTTTTTTCATTTATTTATATACTTTTGTTATTCTTCTATTTATTTTTGTCTTTGTATTTTCCAAATGTTCAGGATCGTATTGGGAGACGAGGAATCGTAGTTGTACCGATGTTGATTTTCGCTATACCATCTCTTGTTCTCTATTCCTGTAAGTAATTATTCAATTTATTCACTATTCTTTTATTTTTTTATTTTTTTCTTGTTTCAATCATTTGACTCTGGCCATGCTAAAGCACTGCCTTCAAGGGTTTTTAGTCAAACAAATCGACCGCATGACATCCTCAGTCATCCAAGACTAGTTATATTACCTGATATGGGGCATTTAGTGTTATTTAATACTTGGCATTGTGTAGGGATACTATCCTGCAGCAAATAAGAGTGTAAGCAAAACACACACACTATATATATGTGAGGTGTTTAGTAACAGACCATCATAAGCACCAAAGCTTAAAAACCAAGAACAATGCAGTCAAAGCTTCACGACTTTCGGAATGTAATATCTTGGCAAGGAATAAAGTCAGGAAGCTGGTTTTAGTCTTAGAGTGACTGTGAAGACCTCTTCTAATCATTCCACCTTGGTAAAATTATTTATTCATGTATGCATCTGAAAGATGCAACAATAACTGTGTCTTTCTCATTTTGTAGACTATACCTATTTCTTTATTACCCACAAGGGGCTAAACATAGAGGGGACAAACAAGGACAGACAAAGGTATTAAGTCGATTACATCAACCCCAGTGCGTAACTGGTACTCAATCTATCGACCCTGAAAGGATGAAAGGCAAAGTCGACCTTGGCGGAATTTGAGCTCAGAATGCAACGGCAGACGAAATACCGCTAAGCATTTCGCCCGGCGTGCTAACGGTTCTGCCAGCTCGACGCCTTTTTGTAGACTATACTGGTACTATGAAACAGTGTATCGCATTGCATATTTTAGCCATAATACCTAGAAAGAAAAAAACATACAGACCCCACCCCCACCCCAGAGGTATTGTTTTTGCTTTAATGCACCAAGGTAAGTATCTTTAAGAGGTAAATTCCATAGTCTTTTCAAATGGCTAATCATGTGTGCGCGCGCCGCTACTACACACATTGGAAAGCATTGTACAACCAAGCACTAAAGAAGGTCTTTCCTCCTCCATGAAACAAAGCTGTTCCCGCTGGACGTCAACCCAGTATTTCTAAGCTATGGACCGAGTGATTTATTGTAAGGTTATCTCCCTAGACCAGTGCTTTTCAAACTTTTTGCTGGAGCGGAACCCCAAGGAAACATTCCACTGGCTCGAGGAACCCCTGTGCAATAATTTAATAGTCTTATGCACACATATCTGCACAGGAGAATTAAAAATTACTGTCGATTTTAGCAGTTTTGTAACTTCTTGCGGAACCCCTGGACTGTACTGGCGGAACCCTGGTTGAAAACCACTGCCCTAGACAGATTGCCTTCACTGCAGCTAAGGAGCCCTTTCTACCCCACTGACACAGGTGTTACTGGTTGGACATTGTTGTAGAGCTGAAAACGAGGCAATTTCTACTCTTCTCCTCTGAAGGCCATCTGCTCGCGATACCAGAGGGCGCACACTCTCCTACCCTGATGTAATCTCCAGGGATACAGGCATCCAGCAACAGGACCTCCGTAATGCTATGACGGACCGTGAAGTCTGGCGTAGCATGGTAAATTCCAATGTCTCGACCACGGTCGAACAATGATGATGAATTAAGAGGCAAGTAAGACAAGATAGTAAGATAATAGCCCATTATCGTTACGATAGTAATGAGGAATATTAGAGAATGAGCCATAACACCTCGAAAAATGATACAGGGACCACACCAAAGTTATTGATTGAGTATGTGTGCTTACGATGGTGTGTTACTAAACTTTCTGGTCCAAGAATTTGGGTGAGTGAGCGTCATGTCAATAGTGTCAAAGTACAATTTTTTTCAGTTGGATTTTCGGTCTTATTGCAAGCCTCACCGGTTCTTCCTTCCAACTTTTTCGGATTCTAGACGTCAAGACAAAGAAAATTAAATACTTATTTCTTTATTTAGCCCACAAGGGGCTAAACACAGAGGGGACAAACAAGGACATACAAACGGATTAAGTCGATTACATTGACCCCCAGTGTGCAACTGGTACTTTATTTATCGACCCCGAAAGGATGAAAGGCAAAGTGGACTCGGCAGAATTTGAACTCAGAATGTAAATACAGACAAAATACCTATTTCTTTACTGCCCACAAGGGGCTAAACACAGAGGGAACAAACAAACAAGGACATACAAACGGATTAAGTCGATTACATCGCCCCCAGTGTGCAACTGGTACTTAATTTATCGACCCCGAAAGGATGAAAGGCAAAGTCGACTCGGCAGAATTTGAACTCAGAACGTAGCTGCAGACGAAATACCTATTTCTTTACTACCCACAAGGGGCTAAACACAGAGGGGACAAACAAGGACATACAAACATATTAAGTCGATTACATCGACCCCAGTGTGCAACTGGTACTTAATTTATCGACCCCGAAAGGATGAAAGGCAAAGTCGACCTCGGCGGAATTTGAACTCAGAACGTAACGGCAGATGAAATACCTATTTCTTTACTACCCACAAGGGGCTAAATACAGAGGGGACAAACAAGGACATACAAACGGATTAAGTCGATTATATCGACCCCAGTGCGTAACTGGTACTTTATTTATCAACCCCGAAAGGATGAAAGGCAAATTCGACCTCGGCGTAATTTGAACTCAGAATGTAACGGCAGACGAAATACCGCTGCGCATTCCGTCCGGCGTGCTAACGTTTCTGCCAGCTCGCCGCCTTGAAAATCAAATACTAACCTCGAAAATGGCCAGAGTGGCACTTACGACACTCTGTTACTAAACGCATCATGTGTACAACCGATAATATTTACATATGTGTGTCTGTGTGTGTGTGTGTGTGCATGCGTGTATGCAGCTACATACCTATCTTTCTGCTACAACAAATATTTTAACTGCTATTTCTTGTTTCTACTTTGTCTAGACCTGCCGACCAGTGTCAGTAAAAATATGAATGCATTTATCCTGTCGATTTGTGGCTTATTTATTGGCGGTGTTGCTAGTTTGATTAGTGCTGCCATCTCTGCTGATCTAGGTAAGTTAATTAGCACTAGTGTACTTTTACCCGTGTGGAGGCGCAATGGCCCAGTGGTTAGGGCAGCGGACTCACGGTCGTAGGATCGCGGTTTCGATTCCCAGACCGGGCGTTGTGAGTGTTTATTGAGCGAAAACACCTAAAGCTCCACGAGGCTCCGGCAGGGGATGGTGGTGATCCCTGCTGTACTCTTTCACCACAACTTTCTCTCACTCTTACTTCCTGTTTCTGTTGTACCTGTATTTCAAAGGGTCAGCCTTGTCACTCTCTGTGTCACACTGAATATCCCCGAGAACTACGTTAAGGGTACACGTGTCTGTGGAGTGCTCAACCACTTACACGTTAATTTCACGAGCAGGCTGTTCCGTTGATTCGGATCAACCGGAACCCTCGTCGTCGGAACCGACGGAGTGCTTCCAAACTTTTACCTGTCACCATCACAACCATCATCATCATCTTCATCATCATTTAACATCCACTCTTCCCTGCCTGCATGAGGCAGGTTTTCTTATTTCTTTACTGCCCACAAGGGGCTACACGCGGAGGGGACAAACAAGGACACACAAACGGATTAAGTCGATTATATTGACCCCAGTGTGTAACTGGTACTTAATTTATCGACCCCGAAAGGATGAAAGGCAAAGTCGACCTCGGCGGAGTTTGAACTCAGAACGTGAATACAGACAAAATACCTATTTCTTTACTACCCACAAGGGGCTAAATACAGAGGGGACAAACAAGGACATACAAACGGATTAAGTCGATTATATCGACCCCAGTGCGTAACTGGTACTTAATTTATTGACCCCGAAAGGATGAAAGGCAAAGTCGACCTCGGCAGAGTTTGAACTCAGAACGTAAATACAGACAAAATACCTATTTCTTTACTACCCACAAGGGGCTACACGCGGACGGGACAAACAAGGACACACAAATGGATTAAGTCGATTATATCGACCCCAGTGCGTAACTGGTACTTAATTTATTGACCCTGAAAGGATTAAAGGCAAAGTCGACCTCGGCAGAGTTTGAACTCAGAATGTAAATACAGACAAAATACCTATTTCTTTACTATCCACAAGGGGCTGCACGCGGAGGGGACAAACAAGGACACACAAATGGATTAAGTCGATTATATCGACCCCAGTGTGTAACTGGTACTTAATTTATCGACCCCGAAAGGATGAAAGGCAAAGTCGACCTCAGCGGAGTTTGAACTCAGAACATAAAGACAGATGAAATACCTGTGACTAAGTTTTGGTGTAAGATTTTAATTCAAAACTTACAACTATCATGTTATGTCAAGGCGATGAGACACAAACACACAACCACATACATACACATGTACATGCATTCACACATACACACACACACACAAACATGAAATGAGAGGTGTTCTGGGATGTAATTGTTAACACACCTGATATGTAATAGAAACATGGTTCAAATCTTGCTACTAAACATATTGCTTGTAATTGTGTCTGAATTGACCTTTTTTTTTGTTTTACCTCAACAGGACAGCAGAAGACGTTGTCAAAAAACAAGCGGGCTCTTGCAACAGTCACAGGTATCATTGATGGAACAGGTAGTCTCGGTGCAGCTATTGGACAGGTGAGTGTTGTTTTATTGTTTTGTTGGAATTGTTGTAGAAATTGTTATAGTTTATATAGGCGCAGGAGAGGCTGTGTGGTAAGTAGCTTGCTTACCAACCACATGGTTCCGGGTTCAGTCCCACTGCGCGGCACCTTGGGCAAGTGTCTTCTACTATAGCTTCGGGCCGACCAATGTCTTGTGAGTGGATTTGGTAGACGGAAACTGAAAGAAGCCTATATAGGTGCAGGAGTGGCTGAGTGGTAAGTAGCTTGCTTACCGACCACTTGGTTCCGGGTTCAGTCCCACTGCGCGGCACCTTGGGCAAGTGTCTTCTTCTATAGCTTCGGGCCGACCAAAGCCTTGTGAGTGGATTTGGTAGACGGAAACTGAAAGAAGCCCATTGTATATATGTATATATATATATATGTGTGTCTGTGTTTATCCCGCCAACATCGCTTGACAACTGATGCTGGTGTGTTTACGATTGAATAAGGGTCAATAAAAAAAGTTACTAATCCGAAGTGGTAGATTGGTGGAACTCATAGAATGTCAGATTGGACACTACAGTATCTGTTCCAGCTCTTTGCATCTTGAATTCAAATCCTGCTATGACCTACTTGGGTGATAGACCTGACAGTATCACACCACCACCACCAGTTTAACACCACCACCAGGCACTTTGGATGCTGTGAGTGGAGTCCACTCAGTTGCAAGCATTCAGGCCAGGCTTCTGGTTTGAGAATATTCTACTCTCTCACTCCAACCAGCCACAGAGGTTCCGAAATGGGTCATTTAGAATGGAAAGTTGACGACTTGATAGAAACACTATAAAGCCAACTTGTGAACATGACTACATGCTGCCTTATTTAGTCCATAGCAGTGTTTCTCAACCAGCTTTTACCTATGGACCCCTTTGATTATTTTTTCACTCTGGACCCCATAGCTTTTCAATATTCAAAAACTAATTTTAGACATACTTCTTTCAAAATTCCTCTTTTGTTTTTCACGAAATCGAAATCGAATTGAACCAGCCAGGACCCCTGGACTGGAGATACGTAAAAAGCACCATCTGACTCGTGGCCGATGCCAGCACCGCCTCGACTGGCTTCCGTGACGGTGACACATAAAAAGCACCATCCAAATCGTGGCTGATGCCAGTGCCGCCTCGACTGGCTTCCGTGCCGGTGGCACCTAAAATGCACTAATCCGACCGTGTCCGTTGCCAGCCTTGCCTGGCACCTGTGCAGTTGGCACATAAACAGTATCCACTACACTCACGGAGTGGTTGGCGTTAGGAAGGGCATCCAGCTGTAGAAACATTGCCAGATCAGACTGGAGCCTGGTGCAGCCTTCTGGCTTCCCAGATCCCCGGTCGAACCGTCCAACGCATGCTAGCATGGAGAACGGACGTTAAACGATGATGATGATGATGAACTTACGTAGAGAAAGAAACCAAACTGTTTCTTGTTATAAATACAATAAAAATAATAAATGCGCCCTTTTAAAGCCAAACCAGGCTCATGGGCCCGGTTTCCCGGTTTGTATGGCATATGTGTTACCCAGCTGAGTGAACTGGAGCAACATGAAATGAAGTGTTTTGCTCAAGGACACAATATGTCGCATGGTTCAGGAATCGAAACTACAATCTTACGATCATGATGCTGACACCCTAACCACTAAACCACGCGCCTCCACAAATAGAAATTAACTTTTATTAAATTTCCTGGTGCTTATAACAGAATGATGAAATGAACTTAAATTGTCTAAACAAAAGTATCTAGTACCTTAAAATAAAATGAAATAAAACGTACTTCTCATTTCTATATTTGCCATAAAACATAAATAAATACTCCCTTTTAAAGCCTAGCAAGGCTCATGGGCTCAGTTTCCCAGTTTCTATGGTGTATGTGTTCCCCAGCTGGAGGAACGCCAGTGCATCGCAGCATTACTCATTTTTGCCAGCTGAGTGGACAGGAGCAACATGAAATGAAGTGTTTTGCTCAAGAACACAATTCATTGCCCGGTCCAGGAATCGAAACCACAATCTTACCATCATGATGCTGACACCCTAACCACTAAGCCATGCACCTCCACAAAAATAAATGCGCCCTTTTAAAGCCTAGCCAGGCTCATGGGCCCAGTTTCCCGGTTTCTATGGCATATGTGTTCCCCAGCTGGAGGAACGCCAGTGCATCACAGCGTTACTCATTTTTGCCAGCTGAGTGGACAGGAGCAACATGAAATGAAGTGTTTTGCTCAAGAACACAATTCATTGCCCGGTCCAGGAATCGAAACCACAATCTTACCATCATGATGCTGACATCCTAACCACTAAGCCATGCGCCTCCACTGTAATAAACTCATCCAAATCAATATTTTTCATGGACCCTTGAAATGCTACTGCGGATCCCCAATTTTCTATTTTTCTTGTGTGGATCTCCAGGAGTCACATGGACCCTGGTTAAGAACCACTTGTCTACAGTAATTGCTATCCTAATTATGAAACGTTAATTTGGCTACAGTGCCCCACCCTCTGTTTCCTCATCTCTCCCTTGTTTTCTCACTCACTCACTCACTCACCTCCCTTTATATATCAACTTGTATTTGTTTCAGGTTACCCTACCTTACATTGAGACCGCATACAACTGGGAATGGGTCTTCTACATGTTTGTGATCATGGTAAGTTGCTCTTTGACAAGATATACTTCTTCATAGATAAACACCACACAACCAAGACATCACCAGACTCTCTCCTCTCCCTGAGGGTACAAAACCTTAAGGTTGCCGCCATCAACGCTGGCATGAGGACAGGTATGTGTGGAGAGCTGGCGGCGAGCTGGCAGACTCGTTAGCACGCCGGGCGAAATGCGTAGCCGTATTTTGTCTGCCGTTACGTTCTGAGTTCAAATTCTGCCGAGGTCGACTTTGCCTTTCATTTTTCGGGGTCAATTAAATAAGTACCAGTTACACACTGGGGTCGATATAATTGACTTAGTCCGTTTGTCTGTCCTTGTTTGTCCTCTCTGTGTTTAGCCCCTTGTGGGTAGTAAAGAAATAGGTATGTGTGGAGAAACTCTAGAGATGTTGTAGCAGACAGGAATAGATGTTTGCTGTGTCACTAGAGGCAAAATGTGGAAGAACTTTGGTCAAACTCCTCATAAGCAAGGAACAAAGATTTAACCCTTTTGTTATTGTTGGTATAGTTCTCTCATGTTCCCTTTCCTGTATGCCTCCTCTGCCCTTGCACATTCCTCATTCCAGTATTTCTCTTTGTCCTTCCTGGTGGCCTGTTGGAACATTGCATTCAGGCGCCGCACTTCATCCCTTCTTCTGGTCATCTTTGCTCCTCTTCTCTCTTCTGCTATTGCAATAGTCTCCTCCGAAATCCACTCTGCTGATCGTGCGTAAATTGGCATATTTCGGTCATATTATGCGGAGAGAATCCCTGGAGAAGGACATCATGCTCGGAATGGTCAGTGGCAAGAGAGGAAGAGGCCGACCAAGAACCCGATGGCTTGACACCATCAGGAGTGATACCGGAATGGACATGGCCAATCTGAAAGAAGCGGCCCAGGATAGAACTGACTGGAGGACACTGATCCAACGAGTGACCGAGAGTCGACTTCGACTGAGCGGATAGAGAAAGAGTTATTGTATTCATTTTGAGATGCTCTCTATTCCTTTCAATTACTTTAAATATAACAAAGGGTTTAGTAAAATAACTTAGTTACCATTAAGCTAGTGTTCAAAACATAAACTATGACTAAGTTTCAGTGGAAGATTTTAATTCAAAACTTCAGTAAGTTTTAATAAGTTGTTCATTATATATTTTTTTCCAGTATGTATAAACAATAATCCCAGGGCATTTTTACAGCAAATTTAAGTCAACAAAATACCTTCTGTAGAGAAGATACATGGTTATTCCACTATATATAAGGGTGGATGGGACTAGCTGGGAAGAAGATGATATGGTAGTGATGGGGTACCAAAGCAAAACCCTCACAGAACAAGAAAAGGGGAAAAGCCCTCTCAGCTATGTGGGGAGAGTATTTAAGAGAGTAGGGAGGTGACTTTATGCCACTGACAAGAAGAGCAACTTCTATAGAAAAGGTACATAGTTACCCCCTACATATAATGGTAACTGGGAAGAAGATAACATGGGGTACCAAAGCAAAATCCTTGGATCAAGAAAAGGGGGAAAAGCCCTCTCAGCTATGTGGGGAAAGTATTTAAGAGAGTAGAGAGGTGACTTTATGCTATTGATAAGCAGAGTATCTTCTATAGAGAAGGTACATGGTTACCCCCTACATATAATGGTGGGTGGGAGTAGCTGGGAAGAAGATAACATGGGGTACCAAAGCAAAATCCTCATAGAACAAGAGGGGATGCAGACTGTGGGTTAGTAAGTGGGACATTTATGCATGTGTATTTCCATTGATATTTATTTCGATGTACATGAACATCGAAATAAATATCAATGGAAATAGTAGTTCTGATACCTGTGCTGGTGGCACATAAAAAGCACCATCCGTACGTGGCCGTTGCCAGCGCCGCCTCAACTGGCTTCTGTGCTGGTGGCACATAAAAAGCACCATCCGTACGTGGCCGTTGCCAGCGCCGCCTCAACTGGCTTCTGTGCTGGTGGCACATAAAAAGCACCATCCGAACGTGGCCGTTGCCAGCACCGCCTTGGCTGGCTTCTGTGCCGGTGGCACATAAAAAGCACCATCCGTACGTGGCCGTTGCCAGCGCCGCCTCAACTGGCTTCTGTGCTGATGGCACATAAAAAGCACCATCCGAACGTGGCCGTTGCCAGCACCGCCTTGGCTGGCTTCTGTGCCGGTGGCACATAAAAAGCACCATCCGTACGTGGCCGTTGCCAGCACCGCCTCAACTGGCTTCTGTGCCGGTGGCACATAAAAAGCACCATCCGTACGTGGCCGTTGCCAGCACCGCCTTGGCTGGCTTCTGTGCCGGTGGCACATAAAAAGCACCATCCGAACGTGGCCGTTGCCAGCGCCACCTCCACTGGCTTCTGTGCCGGTGGCACATAAAAAGCACCATCCGAACGTGGCTGTTGCCAGCACCGCCTCAACTGGCTTCTGTGCCGGTGGCACATAAAAAGCATCATCCGCACGTGGCCGTTGCCAGCGCTGCCTCAACTGGCTTCTGTGCTGGTGGCACGTTAAAAGCTCCAACCGATCGTGGCCGATGCCGGGCCCCCCCTGGCACCTGTGCAGGTGGCACGTAAAAAGCACCCACTACACTCGCGGAGTGGTTGGCGTTAGGAAGGGCATCCAGCTGTAGAAACTCTGCCAGATCAAGATTGGAGCCTGGTGCAGCCCCTGGCTTCCCAGATCCCGGTCGAACAGTCCAACCCGTGTTAGCGTGGAAAACGGACGTTAAACGATGATGATGATGATGATGATGAGAGGAGAGTACTACATGGTTAGTCATGGTTAGTCATGGAAAGAGAGGTAAATATACAAAGTGATAAATAGGATTGGAGTTGTGACTTGATGAGAAATATTAGTTTGGGACAAGAAGGTTAGAGAGATAAGAGTGGCTCAGGGGTGTTAGTTCAGGAAATAGTGGCTAGAACAATCCTGTGAGAATTTTATTTATTATTTTAGTCAAGTTAAGTTAAGTTAAGTTAATTTTTTGGCTCAAAAAGCAAAAAGCAAGGCCATGTAGGGGGACATGGAGTTATGTACAGGGAGGGTGTTCATGCAAAGAGTTCAGGCCATTTCTGGTCAAGAGAGACTTTGAACCGAGCAGTCGTCAGCATCTTCACTATCTCGTCCGGCAGCTTATTCCACGGATCCGCAACCTGGACGGAGAAAGCCCCTCTCCTTCGATTTACGTACAGGGAGGGTGTTCATGCAAAGAGTTCAGGCCATTTCTGGTCAAGAGAGACTTTGAACCGAGCAGTCGTCGGCATCTTCACTATCTCGTCCGGCAGCTTATTCCACGGATCCGCAACCCGGTCGGAGAAAGCCCCTCTCCTTCGATTTACGTACAGGGAGGGTGTTCATGCAAAGAGTTCAGGCCATTTCTGGTCAAGAGAGACTTTGAACCGAGCGGTCGTCGGCATCTTCACTATCTCGTCCGGCAGCTTATTCCACAGATCCGCAACCCGGACGGAGAAAGCCCCTCTCCTTCGATTTACGTACAGGGAAGGTGTTCACACAAAGAGTTCAGGCCATTTCTGGTCAAGAGAGACTTTGGACCGAGCGGTCATCAGCATCTTCACTATCTCGTCCAGCAGCTTATTCCACGGATCCGCAACCCGGACGGAGAAAGCCCCTCTCCTCCGATTTACGTACAGGGAGGGTGTTCATGCAAAGAGTTCAGGCCATTTCTGGTCCAGAGAGACTTTGAACCGAGCAGTCGTCGGCATCTTCACTATCTCGTCCGGCAGCTTATTCCACGGATCCGCAACCCGGACGGTGAAAACCCCTCTCCTTCGATTGAGATGAAATCGTCGCAGATAGAGCTTTTCGGAGTGATCCCGCAGCCGACGCTCTGGAGCAGGAGTGAATGTAATCCCCTTAATTTGAAACCAGTTTGATAAGTGCCAATCCATGGAATTTGTAGGTTTTAAGTCATTCTATAAATTTTGCCAAGTAAATTTTTTAAAAATTTGTCTTAAATATGCCCAGTATTTCATTTTTATTTTGTCATATTTTGCAGACTGTACTCACGATCGCTTGCCTAATGCCAATGTTTATCCGAGACGCAAGAGAAACCTTGCCGTGTTGTAAACGACGCAATAACACAGATGCTGAAGTATCCGTAGACCCTCCGGTTCGTGAGAGACAAAACACTGCCCCTTACAGTGATCCTCCACCCTCATACGAT
>NC_043020.1:9641538-9736538 GCF_006345805.1 Octopus sinensis
ATAATGAAGATGTAAATAGTTTTTGAATGGGAATTTATAAAATTTGGAAATTTCTTATTAATTTTTGGAAACATTTACAAAATTCTTGTACAGTTTTTTAAAAATTTTATATCATTTTTTTTTCTTCCTTATCATCCTTTCAGGGTTGATAAAATAAGCACCAGTTGTGCACTAGGGTCGATATAATCAACTAGGTCCCTCCTATCAAATTTCAGGCCCTGTACCTATAGTAGAAAGGACTGCTGCTGTTGTTGTTGTTGTTAAGGTGGTGAACTGGTTGAATTGTTTAAGCATCGGAAAAAGTGCTTTGCAGTACTTTTTCTGGCTCTTTACATTCCGAGTTCAAATCCTAATGAAGTCAATTTTGCCTTTCATCCTTTGAAGATCATCATCATCATCATCTTCATTTAACGTCCGCTTTCCATGCTAGCATGGGTTGAATGATTTGACTGAGGACTGGCGAACCAGATGGCTACACCAGGTTCCAATCTGATCTGGCAGAGTTTCTACAACTGGATGCCCTTCCTAATGCCAACCACTCAGAGAGTGTAGTGGGTGCTTTTTACGTGCCACCGGCATGAGGGCCAGTCAGGCGGTACATAAAAATAAAGTACTTGTCAAATATTGGGGGTCAATGGTATCAAGTAATCCCCTCCACTTTAGTATAAAAAGGTAGCAAGCTATTAGAATCTAGAATTACTAGAGTATCCAACAAAATGGATCTCTTTTCGTTCTGGTTTCAAATTGTACTGAGAGCATAAGTGATCTATTTCTAGCATATTGGATGTCCACTTAGTGGTCATCTCTTTTTATACGCATGTAATACAATTTTCCTGAATTTTCAAATTTTTCTATATGCTAGGCTACCGGTTTTAAATTGATGTTAATTAAATTAATATTCAATTTATCACCCTCGTTATTTAAATTTTATATATATATATATATATATATAGGCGCAGGAGTGGCTGTGTGGTAAGTAGCTTGCTAACCAACCACATGGTTCCGGGTTCAGTACCACTGCGTGGCATCTTGGGCAAGTGTCTTCTGCTATAGCCCCGGGCCGACCAATGCCTTGTGAGTGGATTTGGTAGACGGAAACTGAAAGAAGCCTGTCGTATATATGTATATATATGTGTGTGTGTGTGTGTGTTTCTATGTCTGTGTTTGTCCCCCTAGCATTGCTTGACAACCGATGCTGGTGTGTTTACGTCCCCCATCACTTAGTGGTTCGGCAAAAGAGACCGATAGAATAAGTACTGGGCTTACAAAAGAATAAGTCCCGGGATCGAATTGCTCGATTAAAGGCGGTGCTCCAGCATGGCCGCAGTTAAATGACTGAAACAAGTAAAAGAGTATATATATATATATAAAACCCATGCTAGCATGGAAAACGGACGTTAAGTATATATATATATATATATATAAACAACGGTTAAATTCATAAACAATACCGTTAAAGGTATTCTTTAATATGCTGGCCATTGATGAAATTTTTTTCAAGAAAATTTTTTTTTTTTCGAAAAGAATTTTATCCTCACATTTGATATATATATATATATATATATATACACACACACATGTATGTACATAATGAGAGAAGTTATATTACAAGGTTTATTTTGTAAATATTTTGGGATAACATTCCATCCACTGAACTATTCACCATCATGACAATTTTTTTTAATTCCATAGTTTCATACACAGACTCACACACACACACACACACACACATAATTGGTTCATTAAATTCCATTTTTTGAACATTTATTCAATAACAGCAAAAAAAAACAAAAACATTACTACACCATCGCCATAAAAAAAATCATTAAAGATTCATTCCAATGCTTGAAGCTTTTATTATTATTATTATAATTAGTAGGGTGGCAAGCTGGCAGAATCATTAGCACACTGGGTGAAGTGCTTAGCAGTATTTTGTCTGCTGCTATGTTCTGAGTTCAAATTCCGCTGAGGTCGACTTTACCTTTTATCCTTTCGAGGTCAATGAAATAAGTACCGGTTATGCACTGGGGCCGATGTAATCAACTTAAGCTCCTTCCCCCCCAAATTTTCCAGGCCTTGTGCCTAGAATAGAAATAATAATTATTATTCCATATTATTCCATTCATCCATTTGTGGCCGATAAAATAAGTACCAGTTGACTACTGGGGATTGATGTAATCAACTTACCCCACCTCCTCTGAAATTGCCGGCCTTGTGCCAAAATATGAAACCATTAATATTATTATTATTTAAGGCAGTGAGCTGGCAGAATCATTAGCATGCTCGGCAAAATACTTAATGGCATTTCATCTGTCTTTACATTCTGGGTTCAAATTCTGCCAAGGTCAACTTTGCCTTCCATCCTTTTTGAGGTTGATAAATTAAGTACCAGTGAAACACTGGGGTCAATATAATCGATTAGTCCCCTTTCCCCAAAATTTCTGGCCTCCTGCCCTTAGTAGAAAGGATTATTATTATTATTATTATTATTATTATTATTCTATGTTTGACTTTTGCTTTATATTTGTACAAGTTGGCTCCAAGTCTCACCCAGAGACTTCAAGAGACAACAGGTTGGAAGTTCACGTTGTTGTTATGCCTAGTGTGCCATATATTTGGTTTTTTTTTTGGTGTTGTACTAGTGAATGTCCAAAAAAAAAAAAAACGAAAATTATGTTTGTTTTAAACCCTGAGATTATTATTATTATATTATTATTATTGTTCAGTAGTTTTATTTTTATAGCGTGCTTTCACTTCACTTCACTACCGAACGCAGCTCTGTGTGCCTTGGGTATGTGCTGTGATTTGTTGTGATGCTCTGATGGTTATTGTATGGAAAGTGTTCTGCGTAGGATGTGTGCAGTGCCTAGTAGTGCAATTTTCTGTTTGTTATTATTATTATTATTATTATTATTATTATTTACCAGTAGAGCACTGGGTTTTACACAATTGACTAGCTCCCATCACAACCAAATTTCATGCCTTATTATAAATGTTATTGTTATTAAGGTGATGAGCTGGAAGAATGGTTAGTAGGTTGGACAAAATGCTTAGTGGCATTTCACCTGACCCTACATTCTGAGTTCAAATTGTGCTAAAGTCGACCTTTACCTTTTATCTTTTTTGGAGGTCAATAAAATAGGTACTGGTCAAGTATTGAGGTTGATGTAATTAATTAAAGCCCTTCCCCAGGCCCTGTGGCTATATTAGAAAGACATTTTATTTTTATCATAAGGATTTGAACTTAGAATGTTAAGAGTTATAGTTTTTGGTTACAGCTCCCTACATTCCGGGTCCAAATTGTGGTGAGGTCAGTTTGACCATGACCTTTCATCCTTCTGTGGTCAATGAAATATTAGGTTGTCCCAAAAGTTCGTAAACACTTGCGAATATTGAATTTTTACTCGCCAAGTACTAACAAAAACAACAAAAATTATTCCTCAAAATAAAGACCATTATTTTCCAAGACTTTCTATGAACTTTTGGGACAACCTTATATATACTAGTCGTATTCTTGGGTCAGTATAACTGACTAAATCCCTTAATCCCAAATTTACTTCCCTTGTGACTGTTTTTTTAATAAACAATGACATCCATTTCTTTGATATATTTTTTCAACTGCTGTGAGATATTAATTAAAGACTCAAAACCAGGATGTTATATAAACTTTACTGTAAATATACTGTATGAATATAAAAAACATTTTTTTTCTTAAAATCTGTGTTTGGCTCAATTTTATTTTTTCATCATTCTTTTACTTGTTTCAGTTATTTGACAACAGATGCTGGTGTGTTTACGTCCCCGTAACTTAGCGGTTCGGCAAAAGAGACCTATTTCTTTATTACCCACAAGGGGCTAAACATAGAGGGGACAAACATGGACAGACATAGGTATTAAGTCGATTATATCGACCCCAGTGCTTAACTGGTACTTAATTTATCGACCCCGAAAGGATGAAAGGCAGGAGGCCAGAAATTTTGGGGAAAGGGGACTAATCGATTATATTGACCCCAGTGTTTCACTGGTACTTAATTTATCAACCTCAAAAAGGATGGAAGGCAAAGTTGACCATGGCAGAATTTGAGCCCAGAATGTAAAGACAGATGAAATTTTATTTTTTCATCATTTTTTTACTTGTTTCAGTCATTTGACAACAGATGCTGGTGTGTTTACGTCCCCGTAACTTAGCGGTTCGGCAAAAGAGACCTATTTCTTTATTACCCACAAGGGGCTAAACATAGAGGGGACAAACATGGACAGACATAGGTATGAAGTCGATTATATCGACCCCAGTGCTTAACTGGTACTTAATTTATCGACCCCGAAAGGATGAAAGGCAAAGTCGACCTCGGCGGAATTTGAACTCACAAAGTAACGGCAGACGAAATACCGCTAAGCATTTCGCCCGACGTGCTAACAATTCTGCTAGCTCGCCGGTTCGGCAAAAGAGACCGATAGATTAAGTACTAGGCTTACAAAGAATAAGTCCTGGGGTCGATTTGCTCGACTAAAGGCAGTGCTCCAGCATGGCTACAGTGAAATGACTGAAACAAGTAAAAGAGTAAAAGAGAGTATGCATACAAACAAGTCATTTTTCCTGTTAGTTCTTTTGAAATATTTTTGCTATGTATTTTTATACAAGAAAACAGTTTGTTTTAGAGTTATCTGTGTCCCAGGAAGAGAAGAGGTTCAAAAGAATAAGGGGTCAAAGAACCAAAAGTTCTGATAAGACTGTTGCAGGAATTACTGGAGAACTAAGTGCTTCCCACTGGAGGTGGGCAGTCAAGGATTTCCCTTAAAACTTTGGGTAATAGATGAGTGAGCAGAAAAGCCATCAAGAAGAACACAGACATTGCGGAGGATGTGGGTGGCTACGATTAAAACAGAAGTAACAGGTGTAGAGTCAGTAGAATGCCACCTGGGTACTGTCAACAAGAAATATCTTTTCTTTACTACCCACAAGGGGCTAAACATAGAGGGGACAAACAAGGACAAGGACAGACAAACGGATTAAGTCGATTACATCGATCCCAGTACGTAACTGGTACTTAATTTATCGACCCCAAAAGGATGAAAGGCAAAGTTGACCTCGGCGGAATTTGAACTCAGAACGTAATGGCAGACGAAATACGGCTACGCATTTCGCCTGGCGTGCTAACTGTTCTGCTAGCTCGCCGCCTAACTAGAAATATCACTGGTGTGTGGAAGCACTCCGTCGGTTACGACGATGAGGGTTCCGGTTAATCGGATCAACGGAACAGCCTGCTCGTGAAATTAACGTGTAAGTGGCTGAGCACTCCACAGACACGTGTACCCTTAACATAGTTCTCAGGGGATATTCAGCGTGACACAGAGAGTGACAAGGCCGGCCCTTTGAAATACAGGTACAACAGAAACAGGAAGTAAGAGTGAGAGAAAGCTGTGGTGAATGAGTACAGCAGGGATCACCACCATCCCCTGCCAGAGCCTCGTGGAGCCTTCAGGTGTTTTCGCTCAATAAACACTCACAACGCCCGGTCTGGGAATCGAAACCGCAATCCTACGACCGCGAGTCCACTGCCCTAACCACTGGGCCATTGCGCCTCCACATGAAGCATGTAACAATGAGCTGTCACACTAACGATAAACAGCTAAGTCACTGTTACTATATAATATCTGTTGGGACCGTTCTGTGATGATGCTGCAGAACAGTATGAGTGCTGGAGACTGGTAACACTACCAAAGTTACCTCTGAGTTGCTGAAGCAGAAATATCATTATAGCAAATATTCTGCTCAATACCACAGATTTGCTTGACCTTAACTACTTGACCATGTCCCTTAGTGGCTGACAATACGTGCTTCTCTGATCATGAGCAGAAGTAGTTGGGAAGTATTATAGCTATATAATACACCTTTTCAAACTCTACCCATCTAACACCCGTGGACATATTTACAAAGTCAGAAAACAGCACAACTCCCATGACTTCAGGAAACATTTTTTCATGCTGAGAGTTGCTGAAGCATGGAACAAACTGCCGGCATCAGTTGTTAGTTGTCGGAGCACTGCATCCTTCAAAACTTCCATGCTTTCTGAGATTCACCAACACTACACCTGATTTTCTCCCCTCCTTACACACACAAGCATGTATCTGACTCATACATTGTTCGCTTTCCAGACATTTCTACATTACTGCATGTATTTTATATGCACTTTCTGACAAGTTGTGGTGCACCTGAGCACTGTATACAATAATTTCATTATTATTATTATTTAAAAACTCCACCCGTCTAACACCCGTGGACATATTTACAAAGTCAGAAAACAGCACAACTCCCATGACTTCAGGAAACATTTTTTCATGCTGAGAGTTGCTGAGGCATGGAACAAACTGCCGGCATCAGTTGTTAGTTGTCGGAGCACTGCATCCTTCAAAACTTCCATGCTTTCTGAGATTCGCCAACTCTACACCTGATTTTCTCCCCTCCATACACACGCAAGCATGTATCTGTCTCATACATTGTTCGCTTTCCAGGCATTTTTACATTACTGCATGTACTTTATATGCACTTTCTGACAAGTTGTGGTGCACCTGAGCACTGTATACAATAATTTCATTATTATTATTATTATATGTTGAGAGGGATTGTTTGGAGTTTGAATAAATGAAACAAAAGTTAAGTTTGAAGGAAATATTTGCCATTTTTCAGACTTTCTAGGGGTAAGCAAAGGGATTAACAGTTGTTACACAAGTGTAATATAGGCGCAGGAGTGGCTGTGTGGTAAGTAGCTTGCTAACTAACCACATGGTTCCGGGTTCAGTCCCACTGCGTGGCATCTTGGGCAAGTGTCTTCTGCTATAGCCCCCGGGCCGACCAATGCCTTGTGAGTGGATTTGGTAAACAGAAACTGAAAGAAGCCTATATAGGCGCAGGAGTGGCTGTGTGGTAAGTAGCTTGCTAACCAACCACATGGTTCCGGGTTCAGTCCAACTGCGTGGCATCTTGGGCAAGTGTCTTCTGCTATAGCCCCCGGGCCGACCAATGCCTTGTGAGTGGATTTGGTAGATGGAAACTGAAAGAAGCCCGTCGTATATATGTATATATATATGTGTGTGTGTGTGGGGGTGGGTTTGTGTGTCTGTGTTTGTCCCCCTAGCATTGCTTGACAACCGATGCTGGTGTGTTTACGTCCCCGTAACTTAGCGGTTCGGCAAAAGAGAACCGATAGAATAAGTACTTGGCTTACAAGAATAAGTCCCGGGGTCGATTTGCTCGACTAAAGGTGGTGCTCCAGCATGGCCGCAGTCAAATGACTGAAACAAGTAAAAGAGTAAAAGAGAGAGCCAGATATTGTAGTTGAGATACCCCTGCCGGTGACACGTTGGGCCTCACAGAGGTAATGACAAAAGACCGAGAACTCTGAGATATGCTGTGACTGCGAAGACCTGACAAATGAAGTGAGTTCATGACTTGCTGTGCTTACCTTGGATCGTAGGGTGACCTGCTGTGCTTGAGGAGACCTATTGAGTGAAGTACATCCACATCAAAATAAAAATCAAATGGAAATTGTAGTTGTGATACCCGTGCCACGTAAAAAGCACCATCCGAACATGGCCAATGCCAGCGCTGCCTTGACTGGCGTCGGTGCCAGTGACAAGTAGAAAGCACCAACCGATTGTGGTCGTTGCCGGTGGCACGTAAAAAGCACCCACTACACTCACGGAGTAGTTGGCGTTAGGAAGGGCTTGGATGGAAGCACTCCGTCGGTTACGACGACGAGGGTTCTGGTTGATCCGAATCAACGGAACAGCCTGCTCGTGAAATTAACGTGTAATTGGCTGAGCACTCCAAAGACACGTGTACCCTTAACGTAGTTCTCGGGGATATTCAGCGTGACACAGAGAGTGACAAGGCCGGCCCTTTGAAATACAGGTACAACAGAAACAGGAAGAAAGAGTGAGAGAAAGTAGTAGGGAAAGAGTACAGCAGGGATCACCACCATCCCCTGCCGGAGCCTCGTGGAGCTTTTAGGTGTTTTCGCTCAATAAACACTCACAACGCCCGGTCTGAGAATGGAAACCGCGATCCTATGACCGCGAGTCCGCTGCCCTAACCACTGGGCCATTGTGCCTCCAGGAAGGGCTTCCAGCTATAGGAACACTGCCAGATCAGACTGGAGCCTGGTGCAGCCTCCTGGCTTCCCAGACCCAGGTCGAACCGTCCAACCCATGCTAGCATGGAAAACGGACTTTAAACGATGATGATGATGAAGAATATAACGTATTCATTGTATTGCGCCTTCCGAATACTCGACCAGTCAAACTTTCCAGGGTTGTTAAGAATTATTCTCGCTTGAATAAGATTGTTGATTAATATATATTAATATTGTTATATTTGGGGACTCTCTCTTTTACTTTCTTTTAGTTGTTTCAGTCATTTGACTGCGGCCATGCTGGAGCACCGCCTTTAGTTGAGCAAATCGACCCCGGGACTTATTCTTTGTAAGCCCAGTACTTATTCTATCGGTCACTCTTTTGCCGAACCGCTAGAGACGGGGACGCAAACACAGTCAAGCAATGCTAGAGGGACAAACACAGACACACAAATACATACACACACATACATACATATATATATATACATATATACGACAGCTTCTTTCAGTTTCCGTTTACCAAATCCACTCACAAGGCATTGGTCGGCCCGGGGCTATAGCAGAAGACACTTGCCCACACAGCCACTCCTGCGCCTGTATTGTCCTGTCTAAACTTTTTTAAGGCTATGGATTAAAACATTGGTCAAGAATGGAAGGGGTTCTTAAATATATTATTGTTAGTTATTTTTAACTTCAGTCACCGGTATTATTACAAGTCAGGGAAAAATTGTCAGCGACACCGCCAGCTTAGTAGTCTCTTCATAACAAACTCCTCGAGTTCTGATATTTAAAACAGAATCTCATGATGTACGAAGCAAAAATCAACTAAATCGTAACAGATCGCACTCACAGGTATTTCTCACCTTTTAAAGCAATCACCGAGAATTGATATGGAGGATGTTAATTGCTTGGACGTTTCTAACGCACCTGTTTTTCACGATGTGAATTTAATTGCAGGGAAATACGCGGACGAGGAATCCTCATCTGGTGACACGTTTACTAAACAAACGTCATCGCGCAAAAATATTCCTGAACATCGTTGCGAGATTTGCAAGAAGACGTTCTCTTCGGAGCACGAAGTCGTCGCGCACAGAGAAAAACACAAGGAGAAACCCTACCACTGTGAGATATGTGGAAAATATTTCGTGTGCAACAGTCATTTTACAAACCACAAGAGGGTACACACGGGGGAAAAACCGTTCCACTGTGAAATATGCGGGAAGTCTTTCACCCAGAATTACCATCTTGTGGTCCACGTTCGGAGTCACACGGGAGAAAAACCTTACCATTGCCAAGTGTGTGGAAAATCTTTTGTGGATAACAGCAATTTAACAAGGCATAAACGAATTCACACGGGGGAAAATCCATTTCATTGCGATATATGCGGAAAATCGTTCTCGGATAATTCTAATATCATCGTTCACAAACGTAGGCATACGGGAGAACAGCCCTATCACTGTGAAATCTGCGGGAAATCTTTCGTAAATAACAGCGATTTGAAAAGCCATGAACGGGTCCACAGCGGGGAGAAACCGTATCAGTGTGAAATATGTGGAAAATCCTTCTCTGGAAATTCCCAACTGGTGATCCACAAACGTAGTCATACGGGCGAAAAACCGTTTCGGTGTGAGGTATGTGAAAGATCGTTTCTCACTAACGGCTTGTTGAAAGCTCACCTGAAAATACACTCCGGGGAGAAGCCTCACCACTGTGAGATATGCGGGAAATCTTTTCTGAAAAACCACGATTTGAAACGTCACAGGCAGATCCATACCGGGGAAAAACCGTACCACTGCGAAGTTTGTGGCAAGTCCTTTTGTCAGAATTCGGCCCTTACGCTCCACATGCAAATTCACACGGGAGAAAAATCTCATCTGTGTGAGATGTGTGGCAAGTCTTTCTCCCGGAATTCCGACCTTATAAGCCACAAACGTAGACACACTGGGGAAAAGCCCTGCCCCTGTGAAATATGCGGTAAATCTTTTGTTAATAATAGCGATTTGAACATGCACAAACGGGTCCATACTGGAGAAAAGCCCTACTGTTGTGGGATATGTGATAAATCGTTTATCACAAGAACTCTCTTAAAAAGGCATGAACTGATACACTCTAGGGGGAAGTCTTTGAGATATAAAACATGAGAATTCCTTGTGCAAATATAAACTTAAAGTCTACAACGAATATCCGTTGGAAAACATCTATTGTGATAAAATATACTCAAAATAATTCTAATTAAATTCTTGTCTTGTAGTCTTAATTTCATTTTGAGAGAAGTCTTTTCACTTAACTCTTTCGTTAACATATTTATTTTGAGATGCTCTGTGTTTCTTTCAATTATTTTAGATATAACAAAGAATTTAGAAAAATAACTTAGTTACCATTAAGCTAGTGTTAGTAATGTAAATTGTGACTAAAGTTTGGTGGAAAATTTTAATTCAAAACTTAAGAAAGCAAGACGTTTGTACTACAGAGCCAGAGGCGGTTTCGGCCGGGTTGGTAATGAAAGGATTAAATATCCGTTGGAAAACATCTATTGTGATAAAATACACTCAAAATAATTCTAATTAAGTTCTTGTCTTGTAGTCTTAATTTCATTTTGAGAGAAGTCTTTTCACTTAACCCTTTCATTAACATATTTATTTTGAGATGCTCTGTGTTTCTTTCAATTATTTTAGATATAACGAAGAATTTAGAAAAATAACTTAGTGGCTGTGTGGTAAGTAGCTTGCTAACCAACCACATGGTTCCGGGTTCAGTTCCACTGTGTGGCATCTTGGGCAAGTGTCTTCTGCTATAGCCCCGGGCTGACCAATGCCTTGTGAGTGGATTTGGTAGACGGAAACTGAAAGAAGCCTGTCGTATATATGTATATATATATATGTGTGTGTGTCTGTGTTTGTCCCCCTAGCATTGCTTGACAACCAATGCTGGTGTGTTTATGTCCCCGTCACTTAGCGGTTCGGCAAAAGAGACCGATAGAATAAGTACTGGGCTTACAAAGAATAAGTCCCAGGGTCGATTTGCTCGACTAAAGGCGGTGCTCCAGCATGGCCGCAGTCAAATGACTGAAACAAGTAAAAGAGAGTTACCATTAAGCTAGTGTTAGTAATGTAAATTGTGACAAAAGTTTGGTGGAAAATTTTAATTCAAAACTGAAGAAAGCCAAGACATTTGTACTACAGAGCCAGAGGCGGTTTCGGCCGGGTTGGTAATGAAAGGGTTAAATATCAAGGAAATCCTTGTTTGTGAATTATAAACTTATAGTTTATAAATGAAGATGCACTGGACAGAAGAACTATATCAATATGAAATATATTATGGTGAATCATTCTCCGAGCTCGAGTCTTGTAATTCGCATATACTGTGCTGGGAACATAAATTGTGATTAAAGTCTGGTGGAAGTGGAAGATTTTAATTCAAAATTTATGAAAACAAGACATTTGTACTCAGAGCCAGAGCCGGTTTCAGCCAGGTTGGTAACAAAAGGGTTAAATTTACCAATTGTCTAGTTTCAAATTAATGGTTGATGACAAAAAGAAAATATATTTTATTCATTTTCCTGCTACAAATATTCACTTACATGGCTGTGTTTAATAAGCTTGCTCCTCAATCACATGGTTTTTAGATTCAGGGGTTCCATTGTGTGGCACTTTAGGCAAGTATCTTCTATAGCCCTGAGCTACAATAAAATTTCATGAAATACAATAAATAATGACTAATGTATTTTCAATATCCTTTTCAGATCTCTTCTTTGTCATTTCATTTGAAAATGAATGATTTCAGTCACTTTTTAAGCCCACTCTTTCCATATTAAACAAATGATGTGCAATATCACTTTGGGATTGTGTGTGAGTGTGTATGTATATATATATATATATATATATATACATACATATGTGAGTATATATATATATATATATATATATACAATCAACCAATAAGGGTGAGAAATTTTTATACTAATTTAATAGTACATCCATTTAACACCTAGTGGCTTAGTGCATATAAAACCCGGATTTTCATACATATATATATATATATATTGGAAGGTTTGGAGATGATGTACAGGTATTATATATTAGAAGAAATGAGGTACTCAGAAAATCGGATGGTTTATATTTACAGATATTTATTTATATATTACATTTTTTATATATCATATAACTTAGATCATGTATTAGCGCTTTCTCCCATTCTAGTGGGGTTTTCAAATCAATATATATATATATATATATATGTATGTATATATATATGTATGTATATATATATATATATACATATATAATCAAAATAAGCAACAAGGATATCCAGACTGCATTCCCTCTGGATATCCTTGTTGCTTATTTTGATTAAAATCACCCCATTTTGAATTATATGGATAATACCATACTAAATTCTGGTGCCTTTAACTTAAGTACCATATTCAACTGAATCTAAACTTATATATATATATATTGAAGTCGATCAACATCAATTGAAATTGCAGCTGTGATACCAGTGCCGGTGGCACGTAAGCGAACCATCCGATCGTGGCCGTTGCCAGCCTCGCTTGACCCCCGTGCCAGTGGCACGTAAAAAGCACCATCCGACCGTGGCCGTTTGCCAGCCCCGTCTGGCACGTAAAAAGCACCCACTACACTCACAGAGTGTTTGGCATTAGGAAGGGCATCCAGCCGTAGAAACATTGCCAGATCAGACTGGAGCCTGGTGCAGCCTCCTGGCTTCCCAGACCCCAGTTGAACCGTCTAACCCATGCTAGCATGGAAAGCGGATGCTAAATGATGATGATGATGATGATATATATATAATTTTATTGAAGCTGAGAAGCCTTTACAAATTGTATTTAGAACAATGCAATAACACTAAAGCATTGTTCTAAGTACTCACCTGTCTGATTATCAATTACCTGATGCTCTGAGTAACAGTTTGGGAAGCTTTTCAGTTTCAATAACACGACTTTGCTCTACCTTTGGTATTCAAGTCCTGTTTTTTTCCACCTCTGTGCATGTAATCTTTCATTAACTTTACAGGTAATGATGTTACTGTAAATTACATTAAAATGACAAGAGTTCACAATTCCTATAAATTAATTTAATTTTTATCAGTATTTGAGAAATTTGTGTCACCGCCTTATACTTTGAAAAAATATTTGATTAAAAATAGGTAAAATTTAGTAAAAACAATAATTTATTCCATACATCAAAATATTTTTGACTTTTAAATTCTTGGATTCATAGCTTTTATGCATTTAACATTTCATATAATCTTAGTTTTATTGAATAAAAGCATTATTGAAAGTCTTCACAGCATTAACAAATAGAAATCCAAATCTTTAGTTAATCCATTTATAGTTCTGAAAGCAACAATGGCTTGAAGTTTTGTCTATGTTTGTAAAGCTCTGTTACTTTCCGGTAACAACATATATCTATCTATCCATCTATCCGCTCAGTTGAAGTCGACTCTCGGTCACTCGTTGGATCAGTGTCCTCCAGTCAGTTCTATCCTGGGCCACTTCTTTCAGACTGGCTATGTCCATTCCGGTATCACTCTTGATGGTGTCAAGCCAGCGGTTTCTTGGTCGGCCTCTTCCTCTCTTGCCACTGACCATTCCGAGCATGATGTCCTTCTCCAGGGATTTTCTCCGCATAATATGACCGAAATATGCCAATCTATGCTTGGTGATCCTAGCTTCTAGCGACATTTTCGGCCTGATCTGCTTAAGATATATATATATATATATTCGATCAGTCGAAGTCGACTCTTGGTCACTCGTTGGGTCAGTGTCCTCCAATCAGTTCTATCCTGGGCCGCTTCTTTCAGATTGGCTATGTCCACTCTGGTATCACTCTTGATGGTGTCAAGCCAGCGGGTTCTTGGTCGGCCTCTTCCTCTCTTGCCACTGACCATTCCGAGTATGATGTCCTTCTCCAGGGATTTTCTCCGCATAATATGACCGAAATATGCCAATCTATGCTTGGTGATCCTAGCTTCTAGCTACATTTTCGGCTTTATCTGCTTAAGAACTTCTCCATTGGTGAGCCTCGCTGTCCATGGAATCCGTAAAAGTCTTCTCCAACACCAAAGCTCGAATGCATTAATTCTCTTCTGGTCAGCTTTCTTTAGTGTCCAGTATACTTTTCTTACTCTCTCAAATGTATCAAGTGAGTAGAGGCTTTCTGAGACTGGTTATGTTGATACAGTTGATGTCCAGTTTGAACTCCCATAGAGGGAGCAGCTCAGCTGACAATCCGACTTGCAACACATTACAAAAACATAAAGATATCGGTTGTGATTGCGCCAAGCTCAGCATTGAATGGACAGTCCTATGACTGAACATGTTCCAGGCATGACCATCCCATCTGTCTCTCAAGTACACATGAACACACAGCTATCTATCTATATACACTTTTTTTTTACTCGTTTCAGTCCTTTGACTGCAGCCATGCTGGAGCACCGCCTTTAGTCGAGCAAATCGACCCCGGGACTTATTCTTTGTAAGCCCAGTACTTATTCTATCGGTCTCTTTTTCCCGAACCGCTAAGTGACGGGGACGTAAACACACCAGCATCGGTTGTCAAGCAATGCTAGGGGGACAAACACAGACACACAAACATATATATATATATACATATATATGACAGGCTTCTTTCAGTTTCCGTCTACCAAATCCACTCACAAGGCATTGGTCGGCCTGGGGCTATAGCAGCAGACACTTGCCCAAGATGCCACGCAGTGGGACTGAACCTGGAACCATGTGGTTGGTTAGGAAGCTACTTACCACACAGCCACTCCAGCTATCTATCCACAGTGTCTCTTCCTTTATGAGATGGTAGTAGGGTTTGAGGGAAATTTAGCACTTTAACCCTTTCGTTACTATATTTCTGACCAAAATACACCCCTCACGAGTTTCAATTAAATTCTAAAATAATCATGAATCTAGGCTTGTTTCATTAAATAACTGTAACTTTTTTACTTATCAACATATTAATGTGATATTTGGAACATAATTAAAGAAAGGGTTCTTAATCAATTCTATTGCATAACTTTTGTCTCAAAGTGACTTTAATTACAGGTAAATTGAGCAAAAGGTAAAAATATTAAAATTTTGTTTAAACATCACCATAGAAAATGAATCATCAGCTAATATTCAAATGGGTATGCAACAAAATTTTGATAAAGAAGAATTGTGCACATCACTATATCATCAGTTGAATTTAATGCACAACAGGTGTACCATAAAGGTGGAATAAACTGAAATGCTGGAATCCACCCTAAGTTTGACCGAACTAAAGAAATTGGTCAAAAAATAATATACGGCCCTGGTTATGGTATGGAAGTGATAAATTCCAGACCACATCGTTCCCTAGGCCATGCTGACTAACATTAGTTTCCCTGTATAAAAACTAAATTCACGCAGTACCCAGTATTTGCTTCACAAATTTTCCGAAATTTGAACCCCCATTTTGTGCTTGTTTACATTCTGCGTAAGTTTGTTTCCGCATTGATCGTTTCAAACAATAACTTCCAGACCACATCATACCCTAAGCCATGCTGACTAACATTAGTTTCCCTGTATAAAAACTAAATCCACAACAGTACCCAGTATTTGTTTCACAAATTTTCCAATTCAGAATCAATGCTTGATAACATGAAACTCCTATCCATTTTCAAAGTTGAAGAAAAACCGATGCTGAAAAAAATGTGGAAAAAAATCTCCCAAAATTCAGGGAATTAAAATTACACGTCGATCTTTGTACAAAACTGTAGATGAACTGTTTACAAAGCATAATCACATGTTTTCACAAATGTACTAAAGAGATTTGCTCTGACATTCTCATTTAAATATGAATAGGTAAATTTGGGCGGTTTGGTCACATTAACCAAAATTTTTTTCGGGTGGCTTTGGGCGGTTTGGTAACGAAAGGGTTAAGCAGATTGAGTGACTAAGGAGAAGATAACTAATGAGTCAAAGTCTGGTGGTGGTTTATTAATGGCATGTGTACTCCACCTGTCTAACACCCATGGACATATTTACAAAGTCAGAAAACAGCACAGCTCCCATGACTTTAGGAAAAGTTTTTTCACACTGAGAGTTGCTGAAGCATGGAACAAACTGCCGGCATCAGTTGTTAGTTGTCGGAGCACTGCATCCTTCAAAACTTCCATGCTTCCTGAGATTCGCCAACACTACACCTGATTTTCCCACCTCCATACACACACAAGCATGTATCTGACTCATACACTGTTCACTTTCCAGACATTTGTACATTACTGCAGATGCTTTATACGTACTTTTGACAAGTTGTGGTGCACCTGAGCACTGTATACAATAATTTCATTATTATTATGACAGGAAGAAAACAAAACTAACAAAAACGATGCTAAAAGTTTTCAGCATTTAACTAAAACAATTCCTAAATGAGAAATGAGCCCTGCAAAGTGGGATGGCTGCTGCAGAGAGCGTCACAGGGGTCATTCTCTGCAGCAACACCACTGAAGTCCTGTCCATGGGGTGTGGCTGAACATGCCATTTGTTCTGGGGTGTACAATGTTACTCCCTCCCCCCTTCTTCTGCTGTTTAATATCCCCCTACACTTACTTTTTCTTTGTTCCCTAGTGATTAACCCTTTAGTGTTTAAACTGGTCAAATCCAGCCCAATATATTCTACATATTTTATATTCAAACTGGCCATATTTAGCCTCTCACACCAAACCTACATTGACATTCTAAAAATAAATGATCACATCATTGAAACCTCAAAGCTATAAGGTAATGCATGATTAATTCAAAACAATTTGAGTGGGAAAGTATTAGATTTAACAGAGTAATCTGAACACTAAAGGGTTAAACTATAATTTGATCTTTATGTAAACAAAGCTGTATGAAACTAGTCACAAATTTTCATAGAGAATGTAATTTTTAAGGGAGAAAAAATTTTGATAACATATACAGAAATTGTTTATATATAAATATACTAGCAGTATTGCCTGGCATTGCTCAGGTTTGTTTTCGACTCTTTAGAATTGGAATTTTTGAAAAGTAAAAATTTTGCATTATGTAGCTTGTTATTCTCTTTAAGTGAATATTTTTCTGGTTGAAATACACTGAAAAATGGCAACACAGCAGTAAAAAAAATCGTTTAAAAATAGGGATTTTCATAGAAAAAAAGCACCCTTTTGATGTAAATAATTTTTGGTCTTAACATGGTCCGATTTGAATTTTATCTTCTACGGAATGAAGAGCAAGCCTTCTTCTATCATACTCTCAATTTTGGTCAACTTGCGCCGCAGGAGATAGTGTTAGTTGAAGGTTACCAAACCTGCCATACACAGACAACTTCAGCTTTATATATATCTATATATATAAAACTGTAGTTGTGTGAGTGTCTGTCCCCTTCGATTTAGATTCCTAACTACTCCCACATTTTGCGGTGCATTTTAACCAAATTCGGGTATCTTATAGTCGTGATTCATATCGAGCCCGTCTGAGTATTAGCGCGCGTCTACGATGAGTCTACGATTTTAAAAATAATTTAACATCATTTTTTATTCCATTTTAATGCATAATTTTTCGTGTGTTGATGGCGGCGGAGTTGGCGTCCATGGTCACACCTGCACCTGTTTGCTTCTCCCCCTTCTTCCCTCCCTCGTGAAGCTGTGGGGAAGGGAGTGTAAGGAAATCAACGTCGTAAAGCGTTGTCAAGGAGACCAGCGTTCTTTTAGAACGACTTCATGGCTTGAAGACACCAAAACAGAAATGGCTAAGAAAGCCCGAATTGGCATCTATAAGGGAAGTAACTCTCTAAAAATGCTTATATAGTTATTTCCCTTACAAACCCGAGCAACGCCGGGCGATACTGCTAGTAGATATATAAAAAAAATAATAATAAAGATGAAACAAGTAGATAATTTGGGTATTACTACGTGTGTCTGTAGCAAAGATTTATTATTATTATTATTAACATACTGCATCATACACCTTGGCATGTAATAACATTTAAGATTACATAAGATTATGCAATGACATGTTGATGTAACTTTGCCACATCGTCAGGTAACATTCTGAGGCTATTTAGGTGATATGGTAGCATATGTATATATGAAAAATACCAGACTCAGCATTCTTAACCATTTTCATTATATATATGAAGACAAGTTGATAGCTTTTTGTGGTGAATTTTGTTATTATTGAAATATGATATGATTTTGATAATTTTTTTTAATGACTACGATGTTATAATCACAACACAATTTCAGATTAAGTCAACATAGGCAAATAAGAACAAAAGAAAAATATATACACATGTATATATATATATATATATAGTTGCTTCCCAACCATAGATTCAGGTTCAGTCCCACTATATGATATTCTGGAAACAAAGACACCGTATGGACAAGCCTTTCATTTGTGAAGATCACACAGACCTGGACCATGCTTTTACAGTGGACTGCAAGCAGACCCTGTTAATACAGCCATTGTCTACAATCAGGAGCAAAATGTGTAGATGAGGGAAATACAATCCATTCACATGAACACACACAGCTATCTATCTATATACACTTTTTTTTTTTACTCGTTTCAGTCCTTTGACTGCGGCCATGCTGGAGCACCGCCTTTAGTCGACCAAATCGACCCCAGGACTTATTCTTTGTAAGCCCAGTATTTATTCTATCGTTCTTCTCTTTTTGCCGAACCGCTAAGTTATGGGGACGTAAGCACATAAGCATAGGTTGTCAAGCGATATTGGGGGACAACAGAGACACTCAAACATATACACACACATACATATATATATATATATATCAGCCGAAATTGCGAGGATGATCCGGTTCTTGACCGAAGATTGAAGGCTTCGAATGTCCCGTCCGTGTTTTTTGTATCATCTTCTAAATGTTATGTGTTGTCCCAGTTTGTATTTATATATATATGATGATATATATATATCATATATATATATATATGATGATGATATAGCGGTGTATGTATCTTCTCTCTCTTATATGTATGTATATATATATATATATATATAGCGGCGTACGTATCCTCTCTCTCTTATATGTATGTATATATATATATATATATAGAGTGGCGTATGTACCCTCTCTCTCTTATATGTATGTATGTATATATATATATATATATATATATATATATAGCGGTGTACGTATCCTCTCTCTCTTATATGTGTATATATATATAGCGGCATATGTACCCTCTCTCTCTTATATGTATATATATATATATATGTACATGACAGTCTTTCAGTTTCCATCTACCAAGTCCACTCAAGGCTTTGGTCGACTCAGGGCTGTAGTAGAAGACTATTGCCCAATGTGCTATGCAGTAAGATTAAACACAAAACTGTGTTTGGAAAGCAAATTTAACAATGATATATATATATATATATATATATCTTGTATGGTTAGATGTATGACTACTGTATGAGTTAGAGCTCCATGTAGATTAATCATTATCCAGTTGGCCGCCAGCATAATAGCGGTTAGTTGACCACTGTACTTAGTAGTGTAACTAATTGTGATACACAGAGCACATGTAGGGAAAAATTATGATAAACACAAGTATAAATTATTAGTTTCTACATACGTTTCAATATTGCAGTTACTTAGAATTCTGCATGAGATGCTCTTACTACAAAGGATTACTAGGAGGGATACTTTATCATGTCTAACTATAGATATTAGAGTTCTGTAACAGAATGCAATAAAGTGTTTCCTTGGTGATCCATCGCAGTTAGTAATCTTAATACACTTGGAACATCCAATGTTGAGTTCCTAATAAATGTAATGAGTTAAACATAGGTAGGAGCTAATAATCTATAATTGTGTTTATTGTAATCCCACCTCTACACATCTGATGTTGGGCTCAGTTCCACTGCATGGCACCTTGGGCATGTGTCTTCTACTATAGCCCAGAGCCGACCAAAGCCTTGTGAGTGGAAACCGAAAGAAGCCCATTGTGCAGGTGTGTGTGTGTACCCTTTCTTGAAGTCATGTGATGACTAAACAAGCATTACCTATTTCTTTACTACCCACAAGGGGCTAAACACAGAGGGGACAGGACAGACAAACGGATTAAGTCGATTACATCGACCCCCAGTGCGTAACTGGTACTTATTTAATCGACCCCGAAAGGATGAAAGGCAAAGTCGACCTCGGCGGAATTTGAACTCAGAACGTAACGGCAGACGAAATACTGCTAAGCATTTCGCCCGGCGTGCTAACGTTTCTGCGAGCTTGCAAGCATTACCACCACACAAACGATGCTGTTCGTTATCAGTCTTCCCTGAAAAACATGTCTGGCCAAGGGGAAAATATCACCTTGCTAAGAAGCAGGCGAGAGTTGGCAACACGGAGGGCACCTAGCCATTCCATGTGACCGATGCAAGCATGGAAAAATGGACATTAAAAATGATGATGATGATGATGATAATGATGATGATGATGATATTCAATGCAGTAAAGAATTAGTAAAGAATATTCCCGAAAATTGTCTGGAATTTAAAAATTATTGTAATAAATTATAAAAGCAATTTAGTTGCACACAGCTTTGGTGGTATTTAATAAAATTGGTTCCGAATTTTGGCACAAGACCAGCAATCTCAGGAGAGCAGGGTAAGTTAATTACATTGACCCCAGTGCTCAACTGGTACTTATTTTACTGACCCCCGAAAGAATGAAAGGTAAAGTCGATCTCAGCAGAATTTAAACTCAGAATGTAAAGATGGATGACATACCACTAAGCTTTTTGCCCAGCATGCTAACGATTCTGCCAGTGTGCTGCCTTGTAGGTATATAATATTATCATCATTACCTCCTCAATTTTTTTCTTATGCTACAATATAATTTCTTTCCCAAACCAATTTCCGGTAACTTTGGTAAGTATTGTGTGTCTGTGTTTGTAATATGATGAGGAATCTTTCACTAAACAATGACATACAAACACCAATTTGGTATTCTTTATCTTCAATAGTTTCATGCAAAACATATCTTACAGTATTTTGTTTTGGGATTTGGTTTGCAAGATTCTTTATATGATTTCGTGTGTTGAAGCATATTCTGTTGTGTCTGGGGAGAGTCATTTTCTTTTCGTGCCTTATAATGTAACACACTCAAGACTATTGAAAATGTTGCAAGACGCAACGAAAATTTTAGGAAAATAAAAATAAGAAAAAAGTGGAAATTTTACCGGTGAGTGTGTTACATTATAAGGCACAAAAATAAAAATGAATCTTCCCCAGATACAACAGAATATCTTACAGTGCTTTGTGTATGTGAGTGCAAGACTAGAAGGAATGCCAGAACTACTGACACTTGATAGAACGGAGAGTTAATGTTGAATGTAAAATGAAAACAATGACATTTTCTCATACCAGCTGCACACAAAAGCATTTATATTGATTACTCTTTACAATGGATCAATGCATTAGCACACACATATACACCAACCACTATTAACCCTTTAGCATTTAAACCGGCCATATCCGGCCAAAAGTATTCTACCTGTTTTATGTTCAAACTGGCCAGATCTGGTCTCTCACACCAGCCCTAGAATATCATTTTAAAAATTAACAGCTACCTCATCGAAATCTCATAGCTACAAGATAATGCCTGATTAGTTCAAGGCAATGTGGATAAAAAAGGATTAATTTTGGCAGAATAATGTGAACACTAAAGGGTTAAATATACATATTTATGTGTATGTGTATAAGTACATATATGTGTGTGTGTGTGTGTGTGTATATACTCCCTTTGGTGCGTTCATGTACACATATACACACAAATTACTTTTTGCTCATACACACACACACACACACGTGTATGTGTGCAAGTGTACTCCCTTTGATGAAGTTATACACACATCACTTATTCTGATTAAGGTAGAAACACATGATCCTTTCATATACAACCCAATCTGAAACACAGAATCCTGACTCAATGCAGAATACAACCTCACACACGCCCATTTTACTTCCTTACATCAACAATCTTGAAGCACATATACATGAACCAATGAATACCTATTTCTTTATTGCCCACAAGGGGCTAAACACAGAGGGGACAAACAAGGACAGACATAGGTATTAAGTCGATTATATTTTTTTTTCTGTCGTTTCAGCTCAGAGCTGTGGCCATGCTGTTGCACCGCCGTTAAAATGTAAACACAAGCGAAAATATATTTCTTTACTACCCACAAGGGGCGAGAGACAGAGGACAAACAAGGACAGACAAATGGATTAAATCGATTATATCGACCCCAGTGCCTAACTGGTACTTATTTAATCGACCCCGAAAGGATGAAAGGCAAAGTCAACCTTGGCAGAATTTGAACTCAGAACGTAGCGGCAGACGAAATACCTATTTCTTTACTACCCACAAGGAGCTAAACACAGAGGGGACAAACAAGGACAGACATAGGTATTAAGTCGATTACATCGACCCTAGTGCGTAACTGGTACTTAATTTATTGACCCCGAAAGGACGAAAGGCAAAGTCGACCTCGGCGGAATTTGAACTCAGAACGTAACGGCAGACGAAATACCGCTAAGCATTTCAACTGGCATGCTAACGTTTCTGCCAGCTCGCCACATGGTTCAATGTGACATAAGCACACACACACACACACTAATCTTTCCTGTAGAGTCACACATATATACACACACAGTTTTTCATTTTCATGTTTAACCCATTAGCATTCAAACCGGTCATGTCCAGCTCAAATAAGTTTTATGTTTAAACTGACCAGATCTGGCCTGACATCATCTACCCGACGATGTCCTTCTTAAAATAAACAAAATCACATCAAAATCTTGAAGCTGCTTGATTAATTAAAAGCAATGTGAATAAATAAGCAATACATTTGACTGAGTAATCTGAATGTTAAAGGATTAATATTTAAGACACACAAATAATACTTCCATATTATGGATCACACATGGTTCAATGTGTGATACAAGGGGTGATATAAGCACACACACACACGCACAGACTAACCTTTTCCTTAGATCAGTGGTTTTCAACCAGGGTTCCGCCAGTACAGTCCAGGGGTTCCACAAGAAGTTACAAAACTGCTAGAATCGGCAGTAATTTTTAATTCTCCTGTGCAGATATGTGTGCATAAGACTATTAAAATATTGCACAGGGGTTCCTCGAGCCAGTGGAATGTTTCCTTGGGGTTCTGCTCCAGCAAAAAGTTTGAAAAACACTGCTCTAGATAATGTATTTCTATATATTCAATGGCAGTGTTGTGACCGGAATATAACCATAGGTCAGGCATGACCATGAATTACATATCAGTGACAAAGGATCCATTTAATCTTTGTAGAAAGGATAGCAAGGTGTTTCGGACACTCTAGATCAGTGGTTTTCAACCAGGGTTCTGCCAGTACAGTCCAGGGGTTCCACAAGAAGTCACAAAACTGCTAAAATCGGCAGTAATTTTTAATTCTCCTGTGCAGATATGTGTGCACAAGACTATTAAATTATTGCACAGGGGTTCCTCGAGCCAGTGGAATGTTTCCTTGGGGTTCCGCTCCAGCAAAAAGGTTGAAAAGCACTGCCTTAGATGGATCAATGAAAAGTACCCTTTCACACATACACACACACAATTTTGACGATTAATAGGTAACATACATAATACACACACAGAAACACTGTACATTCTTATTAAAACTCATTACAAAATACATACATACATACATACACATACTTTCACAACTGCACAAACATACACAGCCCTTAATAAGGCATTGTTTAGAACACGCAGACGCTTCTCTATTTCTAAGGCACAATATAGACCACATACACATATACATACACTCTCTAATCATATATACACAAACAGAGATTCACTCATTTAATAGATAAAAGTAGAAAATATAGAATGAAAGGCAGGGATAGACAGTCCCTGACTCTTCTTCTGCAATGGATGTATGCCGAAAATTGAATATAATGGAGACATTGCTGTGGTGACAGAAGACAGAGTAAATAATAATAATAATAATGATAATAATAATACTCTGTGTTCATCAGTCTCAGTATGTAGGCCCCTCATCAACATCATCATCATCGTCATCACCATAATCTTCCCCATTATCAAAGTAGTTCAAATTGTAGTCATTGTCCTGCAAAAAAAGAAAAGAAAAAGAAAATAAAATCATCATTATTTAGCAAGTGTCTTCTGCTATAGCCTCGGGCCGACCTAAGCCTTGTGAGTGGATTTGGTAGACGGAAACTGAAAGAAACCCGTCGTATATATATATGTATATGTGTGTGTGTGTTTGTGTGTCAGTATTTGTCCTCCTAGCATTGCTTGACAACCGATGCTGGTATGTTTACGTCCCCGTCACTTAGCGGTTTGGCAAAAGAGACCGATAGAATAAGTACTGGGCTTACAAAAAGAATAAGTCCCAGTGTCGAGTTGCTCGATTAAAGGCGGTGGTGCTCCAGCATGGCCGCAGTCAAATGACACTGAAACAAGTATAAAAGAGTAAAAAGAGAGAGAAACCTCTTCCTCCTCAAATCCTATCTTATCTTAAAAAAAAAACAAAAAAAAAACGAAACTGTGGTGGTCATGGCTGGAACACACCACACCGGGTCACAGATCTACAAGATCAGTGTTGACCTGGTTCTAAACAACAACTTGGTCCCTTCTATGGTCAAATGTGTGCTGGCTACAAAATAAAACCAAGAACAATAGTTTACCTCTTCTTCCTCTTCTTCCTCATAGTACTCTTCCAGCTCATTCTCTTCTCCTTCGTTTTCTTCCGTTTCATTCTCATCAGGATTCACATCTTTCTTCTCCAAACTCTGAAAATATTAATTAATCAAATTACTTAAAAGAAACAAAAAAAAAATTAACGTGGGAGGCATGGCTGTGTGGTAAGTAGCTTGCAAACCAACCACATGGTTCCGGGTTCAGTCCCACTGCGTGGCATCTTGGGCAAGTGTCTTCTGCTATAGCCCCGGGCCGACCAATGCCTTGTGAGTGGATTTGGTAGACGGAAACTGAAAGAAGCCTGTCGTATATATGTATATATATATATAAGTGTGTGTGTATATGTTTGTGTGTCTGTGTTTGTCCCCCTAGCATTGCTTGACAACCGATGTTGGTGTGTTTATGTCCCCGTCACTTAGCGGTTCGGCAAAAGAGACTGATAGAATAAGTACTAGGCTTACAAAGAATAAGTCCCGGGGTCGATTTGCTCGACTAAAGGCGGTGCTCCAGCATGGCCGCAGTCAAAATGACTGAAACAAGTAAAAGAGTAAAAGAGAAAAGAGTAGGAGGCATGGCTGTGTGGTTAAGAAGCTTGCTTTGCAACCATGTGGTTTTGGGTTCAGTCCCACTGTGCAGCATTTTGGGTAAGTGTCTTCTATAATTATAGCCCTGGGCCAAGTTTGGTGGATGGATGATACTGTGTGGAATCTAGACAGACACACATACAATGCCACACATATAGGGTCTGACATGTACACGATGTCACATACAGAGACACATACAATGTATAGAGTCTCACACACATACACTTACACAATGTGACATGCACACACACACACACAGTGGCACAATGTCACACACATACACACACACAGAATGGTACAATTCCACACAGAGTGACATGATGCCACACACACACACAGTGGCACATCACACAGACACAGCGACCCAATTCCAAACACAGTGGCAAAATTCCACACACATAAACAGAGTGGCACAATGCCAAACACACAGAGTGACCCAGTGCCACACATATAGAGTGACCCAATGCCACACACACTGTGACTTAATGCCACACATACACTGGCATAATGTCTCACACACACACACACACACACACAGACTGACCCAATGCCCCCCCCCCCCCACAGAGTGACCCAGTGCCACACACACAGTGACTTAATGCCACACAGACTAGCATAATGTCTCACACACACACATACCTCCAAAGTCTTCAGAACCTCAGCAGCCTCAGCTTTGGTCGGAACATTTGGTTTCGGGGTGAACCTGACTTTCTTCAGTTTCTTCTTCAGTGTTTTGAGTTCAGGCGGAAGACGATCCCAATCTAAAAGTCAAACACAGAAATACATTACATATTGTGAGTGTATATAATCTTTATATATAAAAGTAAGGTTGTGTGTCTGTATCCTACGATTTAGATTCCTAACTACTCCCACATTTTGCGGTGCAGTTTAACCAAAACCGGGTATCTTATAGTCGTGATTCATATCGAACCCTTCTGGGTATTAGCACGCGTCTACGATGAGTCTACGATTTTAAAAATAATTTACCATCATTTTTTCCCATTTTAATGCATATTTTTTTAAATATAAGGGAAGTAACTCTCTAAAAATGTCTACGATGAGTCAACGATTTAAAAAAAAATTTACCATCATATTTTTTCCATTTTTAATGCATTTTTTTGCTATTTTTTGGCTATAACTCTCTAAAAATGCTTTATAGTTATTTCCCTTACAAACCCGAGCAACGCCGGGCGATACTGCTAGTTATATATACAGCAATTTACATTATATGCCAGGAATAATTACCACTATACAGCAATACATATATAACAAGAGTGTGTATCATTATCACAGTCTAAAATCTATACACAGAAATAATTTATATAGGTGCAGGAGTGGCTGCGTGGTAAGTAGCTTGATAACCAACCACATGGTTCTGGGTTCAGTCCCACTGCGTGGCATCTTGGGCAAGTGTCTTCTGCTATAGCCCCGGGCCGACCAATGCCTTGTGAGTGGATTTGGTAGACGGAAACTGAAAGAAGCCTGTCGTATATATGTGTATATATATATATATATATATGTTTGTGTGTCTGTGTTTGTCCCCCTAGCATTGCTTGACAACCGATGCTGGTGTGTTTACGTCCCCGTCACTTAGCGGTTCGGCAAAAGAGACCGATAGAACAAGTACTGGGCTTACAAAGAATAAGTCCCGGGGTCGATTTGCTCGACTAAAGGCGGTGCTCCAGCATGGCCGCAGTCAAATGACTGAAACAAGTAAAAGAGTAAAAAAGAATATCATAGGTGTAGGCATGGCTGTATGGTTAGAAGGCTTGCTTCTCAACCAAATGGTTTCTGGTTGAGTTTCAGTGAATGACACCTTGGGCAAGTATCTTCTGTAATAGCCTTGGGCTGACCGAAACCTTGTGATTGAATTTGGTAGATGAAAGTTCCTGTTGTGTGTGTACATGTGTGTGAAAGTGCCTGTGCCTCCTTATTTCTTTACTACCCACAAGGGGCTAAACATAGAGGGGACAAACAAGGACAGACAAACGGATTAAGTTGATTACATCGACCCCCAGTGCCTAACTGGTACTTAATTTATCGACTCCGAAAGGATGAAAGGCAAAGTCAACCTCGGCGGAATTTGAACTCAGAATGTAACGGCAGACGAAATACGGCTACGCATTTCGCCCGGCGTGCTAACGATTCTGCCTCCTAACAGAGCTGAAGAAGTGTATATAATTATATATACAATAATATACATTATATATCAGGAGTATTTATTATTATACTGCTAAACACACACATACACATATATATATATATGTGGAGGCACAATGGCCCAGTGGTTAGGGCAGCGGACTCGTGGTTTCGATTCCCAGACTGGGCGTTGTGAGTGTTTATCGAGCGAAAACACCTAAAGCTCCACGAGGCTCCAGCAGGGGGTGGTGGTGGCGATCCCTGCTGTACTCTTTCACCACAACTTTCTCTCACTCTTTCTTCTGTTGGCCTGCTCGCTTAGCCAGCGGGGTGGCGTCATTTGAAGGCTAAAACAATGCGAAGCGCATTGTGACCAGCGATATGTATCAACATCTGATAGCCTGGTCGGTCACAGTGATCACAGTGATATATATATATCAGAAGTGTATACTATTATCACAGTTATGCATTATATATCATAATTTAATGTCTATGTTCCATATTGGCATGGGCCGGATGGTTTAAAAGGATCTGATGGGTCCAAGAACTGCATAGTGCTCTAGTGTCTGTTTGACATGGTTTTTGAAGGCTAGATGCCCTTCTGAACACCAAGCACTTTACAATATGTACTGAGTGGTTTCCAAGTGCCACCAGCACAAGTGAGGTTGCCTTGCAGCTTGCAAGACCATGAACGTTGAGTGGGGATAGGTAGCTTTATGCTAGAAGCATAATATGAAGCATAATATATGTGGAGGCACATGGCCTAGTGGTTAGAGCAGCAGACTCGCGGTCGAGTGATTGCGGGTTCGAATCTCAGACCGGGTGATGCGTGTGTGTATGAGCGAAAACACCTAAGCTCCACGCGGCTCTGGCAGAAGGTAATGGTGAACTTCTGCTGACTCTTTCGCCACAACTTTCTCTCGCTCTTTCCTCCTGCATCTTGCAGCTCACCTGCGACGGACCGGCGTCCCGTCAAGGTGGGTAACCTATATGCCAAGGAAACGGGCCTTTATGAGACAGGCATGGTTCGAGAAGGAACAAACAATAATATGAAGGGCGTACATCATCATCATCATCGTTTAACGTCCGTTCTCCATGCTAGCATGGGTTGGACGGTGCGACCGGGGATCTGGGAAGCCGGAAGGCTGCACCAGGTTCCAGTCAGATCTGGCAGTGTTTCTATGGCTGGATGCCTTTCCTAACGCCAACCACTCCGTGAGTGTAGTGGGTGCTTTTTACGTGCCAGACAGGGCTGGCAACGGCCACGGTTGGATGGTGCTTTTTACGTGCCACCCGCACAGGTGCTAGATGGAGCTGGTAAACGGCCACAAACGGATGGTGCTTTTTACGTGCCACCGGCACGGGGGCCAGGCGAGGCTGGCAACAGCCACGATCGGATGGTGCTTTTTATGTGTCACCGGCACAGGGGCCAGGCGAGGCTGGCAACATTATTTACATTCGACGAATATTTGTCCTCATCTTGTTTGTTGTTAACACGTTTCAGCTGATATACTCTTCAACCGTCATTAGGCGTCTTGGGGAAATTTCAAACCTAGGTTCTTATTCCTAAGGTATTTTTCCATATTATCTCTCTCTATATAAACGGCAGTTTGTCTGTCTGCGTGACTGTCAGGTTGTACCCTCACCCTGACCACGGCTTTCAACCGATTCTGATGAAACTTGACACACACATAGCCCAATGTCATAATTCAAAACTAACGCAGCGAAAATTTTGAAAAGTTCCCCCAGTTCTGAAAAAAATCGATAAATTCGACATGGGGTCGAGAATCAGAAACACAAACCGCAGACTGTCTATGGGACGCAACTCGACCTTTTTAACTAAAAAAAAATTTACCATCATTTTTTTGCTACTTTTTGGCTATAACTCTCTAAAAATGCTTTTATAGTTATTTCCCTTACAAACCCGAGCAACCCTGGGCGATACTGCTAGTTATCATTATAATTATTATAATTATTATTCAGGTCACTGCCAGGAATCGAACAAGTAGACAAGTAGACAAAATTTAAATTTCAAACCTGGGTTCTTATTCCTAAGGTATTTTTCGATATTATTATTATTATAATTATTATCATTATTATTAGGTCATTGCCTGGAATCGAACAAGTAGACAAGTATACAAAATTTAAAGATCAAACCTGGTTGAAAACAGCTGTTCCCATCATTTCCACTGTTTTGGTATTTATCTGAATATCGGTGAATGTCTTTCTTCTTCTCAGTTACTTTCAGGTAAAACGGTGATTCCCGGATGGTTCCTCGGAATTCTTGTTTCAATGCAAGCATGTAATCATACTCCTCTCCTTGCAGTAAAGGTACAGCTTTCAATTCCAATGGCTAATGGTTATAAAAAAAAAAAAAGTACATATTTTTCTTTTCATATGTGAAGTAAATAGGATTACATTTCTGAACTCTTACTCTTTACTCTTTTACTTGTTTCAGTCATCTGACTGCGGCCATGCTGGAGCGCCGCCTTTAGTCGAGCAAATCGACCCCAGGACTTATTCTTTGTAAGCCCAGTACTTATTCTATCGGTCTCTTTTGCCGAACCGCTAAGTGACGGGGACGTAAACACACCAGCATCGGTTGTCAAGCAATGCTAGGGGGACAAACACAGACACATAAACACACACACACATACACATATATATATATATATATATATATACGACAGGCTTCTTTCAGTTTCCGTCTACCAAATCCACTCACAAGGCTTTGGTCGGCCCGAGGGCTATAGCAGAAGACACTTGCCCAAGATGCCACGCAGTGGGACTGAACCCGGAACCATGTTGTTTTATTATTACCCACAAGGGGCGAGAACCCGGAACCATGTGGTTGGTTAGCAAGCTACTTACCACACAGCCACTCCTGCGCCTATGTTTCTTTTCATATGTGAAGTAAATAGGATTACATTCCTGAACAAAGTTTTCTTTTTAAAATTGGCCAACTACATGCTCTTTTACTTGTTTCAGTCATTTGACTGTGGCCATGCTGGAGCACCGCCTTTAGTCGAGCAAATCGACCCCAGGACTTATTCTTTGTAAGCCCAGTACTTGTTCTATCGGTCACTTTTACCGAACTGCTAAGTTACAGGGACGTAAACACACCAGCATTGGTTGCCAAGCGATGTTGGGGGGACAACCACAGACACACAAGCACATATAAACACACACATATATATATACAACGGGCTTCTTTCAGTTTCCGTCTACCAAATCCACTCACAAGGCTTTGGTCGGCCCGAGGCTATAGTAAAAGACACTTGCCCAAGGTGCCATGCAGTGGGACTGAACCCGACCAAAGCTTTGTGAGTGGATTTGGTAGACAAACTGAAAGAAGCCTGTCATGTCTGTGTGTATATATATATATATATATATATGGCGATCCTTCGGTATAGGTACACACGTGACTTTGTTTACATTTCCGAAGATAAGAGAAACCCTTTTCTCCCACCCCTAACCCTAATCTCCCATATATAAAAAAAAAAACACTTTCTTGAAATGTATCCGGTACTTACTATGTATGTGTGTATTTAATATATATGTATGCGGGTTTTCCTACCACCGCTTGACAACCGGTGCAGGTGCGCTTACGTCCCTGTACCTAAGTAGTTCGGCAAAACACCGATAGAATAAGTACCAGGTTTTTTATATATATAAAAAAAAAAATTACTGGGGTCGATTCAAAAGTTCTTTAATGCGGTGCCCCAGCATGGCCGCAACCTAATGACTGAATCACTGTGAATGTTCTGTGGTGTATTTTGACATTAAAAAGCACACCTGAGAACTTTTGCAGACATTCCGAGGTTCCACACGTGTAGTGGGTAAATAACACTTGACGAGCCAATGAAGAATTCCGTGATTGAAAGGACTAATTAAACGGATTTCATTATCGTTTTATAGCATATTACATTTTATGGACAAGATACGAGACTTTAAAATTCGGGATTCCACACGCGTAGTGTAAATAATACTTTATAAGGGTACTATTTAAGAAGGGTGGTCACGGTGCGAGCACTCGCGTATCCGCGCTAGCTAGTCGTGACTAGTCGATCCTTACTTTGTGTTTTTGGGCGATCCTTCAGCATAGGCACCATAAGTGGCTTTGTTTACATTTCTGAAGATAACAGAAACCCTTTTCTCCCAACCCTAACTCCCCATATATATAAAAAAAAACCCACTTTGTTGAAATGTATCCGGTACTTCCGGTACCTATACCGAAGTTACGCCAAAAAGGCATTCTTTCGTTAGAAGCAACAAACCATGAAACAGTTTAATTAGTTTTAGTGACGGGGGTCTAATTATGGGCTCCTTCGTTGGCTCATAAAGGGTACTATTTAAGAAGAGTGGTCCCGGTGCGCGCACTCGCGCTAGCTAGTCTTGACTAGTCGATCCTAACGTCAAAAAAATTTTTAATTTGTGTAAAAAAATTACTTGTGTTTATTTACTTTGTTAGGTAGTCGTTGTAGGATCGACTAGTCAAGACTAGCTAGCGCGAGTGCGCGCACCGGGACCACTCTTCTTAAATAGTACCCTTTATGAGCCAACGAAGGAGCCCATAATTAGACCCCCGACACTAAAACTAATTAAACTGTTTCATGGTTTGTTGTATTATGTTAAAAACTGCCGTTCAAACCGAAAAGATCCCATGATGTTTTAAGTATCTTAATTCATTCATTTTGGTTTGCCGGCTTCCTATGAATTTAACTTGAATGTTAACAGAAACAAGTGTTATAATACTTACGGGGAACAAAGGGGGTGGCTGGTGAATTGGCTGAGGGAGAGCATCACCTCTGTTAAAGCCTAAAATACCAATATTAAACGACGCACCACCACGGCCCCTTCCTCGACCAGCCATGACGGCTTTGGACTCTTTCACGAATAAACAAAAACAAGGGACGTTATTCTTTACGGTTAAGGGGGAGATGATTCTTGTGTAGTTATTATTGTATATTTATTCTTTATAATTGGTGCATTTTGTGAACAATAGCGTCGTAAGTAACAGGTTTCAAGAGATATTTACTCTTTTACTTGTTTCAGTCATTTGACTGCGGCCATGCTGGATGTTTTATAAACACATTCTACCAATATACGAAGTTTAAAATTTTTTAGTTACCTAGAAATTATGCTAAAAACTGCCGTTCAAACAGAAAAGATCCCATGTTTTAAATATCTTAATTCATTCGTATACTGGTAGAATGTGTTTATAAAACATCATTTTCTCTTGGCTTTATTGAAAAAATTCTATAGTTTGTAAGATATTTATTGTTTTTTTTTCTTCAATTTCAGCAATTTCTACCAATCAATGACGTCTATTGAGATGAAAAGATGTTTTATATGACACATTCTACTGGTGTCCGAAGTTTGAAAGTGTTTAGTTACAAAAAAATTATTTTTTAAATCTGTCGGTCAAAAGGTAAAGATCCTATGTATCTATGCATGCATATGTATGTGTGTAAAAAGAAAGCCTTAAAAAAACTCTGCATAGCAGAGCGTAGTTTCGATCTACGGACCTCTGGGTTATGGGCCCAGCACGCTTCCACTGCGCCACTCTGCTTCCCCACGATTGTTTTTATTTGTGACTTAAGCTTTGAAGCTAGTTTCGTGTCTTCTCGCCCAGCTATATTGATGATATTCATTTCGAAAGCAGTTCCCTTGGATCTTTTCGGTTTGAACGGCAGTTTTTTCTAGCGGTGTCATATGAAATTGTCACCCATAATTATGACCCTAGTATCGATCTATTGCATTTCTATCTGTTTTAGGGTTAGGGGTGGGGGGAAGGGTATCTTTTTTTTCATCACAAATGTAAATAAACCCAATCTGTTTCTTAAACGAGGGACATATTCATACGGCACAGAATGTTTTCATCTCAATAGACGTCATTGATTGGTTGAAATTGCTGAAATTGAAGAAAAAAAGACAATAAATATCTTACAAACAATAGAATTTTCTCAATAAAGCCAAGAGAAAAAGATGTTTTATAAGCACATTCTACCAGTATGCGAAGTTTACAATTTTTTAGTTACCTAGAAATTATGTTAAAAACTGCCGGTCAAACCGAAAAGATCCGTTCCCTTTATTTCTATATACATGGGTAACTCTCAGTTTTGCCAACTGAGTAAAATATACTTTGCTGAGGAGGAGGAATGAAACTGAAACTTGACCGCTAATTTCCCCCACTTAACCTTAAGGACGAGACCCTTGTCGGAGGCAGCGAGCTGGCAGAAACGTTAGCACGCCGGGCGAAATGCTTAGCGGTATTTCGTCTGCGTTACGTTCCGAGTTCAAATTCCGCCGAGGTCGACTTTGCCTTTCGGGGTCGATAAATTAAGTACCAGTTACGAACTGGGGTCGATGTAATCGACTTAATACCTATGTCTGTCCTTGTTTTTCCGCTCTGTGTTTAGCCCCTTGTGGGTAATAAAGAAATAGGTATTTCGTCTGCGTTACGTTGTGAGTTCAAATTCCGCCGAGGTCGACTTTGCCTTTCATCCTTTCGGGGTCGATAAATTAAGTACCAGTTACGCACTGGGGTCGATGTAATCGACTTAATACCTATGTCTGCCCTTGTTTGTTCCCTCTGTGTTTAGCCTCTTGTGGGTAATAAAGAAATAGGTTATTCTGTCCAGATGTTTCGAGTTAATGATCTGCATTGCTTGATTTTCAGATTTCAAACTGAATTGTTGCACAAGTTTTTTTTATTCTCCTGAATGCTTGAAGAATCTCAAACTGATTGAATTTTTAGGCGGTGAGGTGGCAGAATCGTTAGCGCCGTTTCGTCCGTTCTTACGTTCTGAGTTCATATTCCGCCGAGGTCAACTTTGCTTCTCATCCTTTCGGGGTCGATAAAATAAGTCCCAGTTGAACACTGAGATCGATGTAATCGACTATACCTGCCCCATCCCAAATTTCAGGCCTTGTGCCTATAGTAGAAATTATCAGCATTATTCGATTTGAAATATGTCCGTTGCTTGTGTATTATCGATAATGTTCAATAATTTCGATCAACAAATCCTACAGCAGTTCTCTTTAGATTATAAACTGTCACAGCGGCTGTGTGGTAAGTAGCTTGCTTACCAACCACATGATAGCGGGTTCAGTCCCACTGCGTGGCACCTTGGGCAAGTGTCTTCTACTATAGCCTCGAGCCGATCAAAGCCTTGTGAGTGGATTTGGTAGACGGAAACTGAAAGAAGCCCGTCGTCATTATGTATGTGTATATATATATATATATGTGTGCCTGTGTTTGTCCCCGCAACATCGCTTGACAACCGATGCTGGTGTGTTTACGTCCCCGTAAAAGAGACCGATAGAATAAGTACTAGGCTTACAAAAAATAAGTCCTGGGGTCGATTTGCTCGACTAAAAGCTGTGCTCCAGCATAACCGCAGTCAAATGACTGAAACAAGTAAATGAGTAATCGATCGATCACACTGAACACACCACATGACGGATATGGCTTTGTGGCTTATGGAAAAAAATCATTATTATGGGCTTCGTGATAGCAGTTCAGCAGAGTGGCGCAGTGGAAGCGTGCTGGGCCCATAACCCAGAGGTCCGTAGATCGAAACTACGCTCTGCTAGACAGACATCTTTTGTTCGTTTTTCTTTTGCAAAGTTGACCTCGGTGGAATATGAACTCAGAACGTAAGAACGGACGAAACGGCGCTAACGATTCTGGCACCTCACCGCCAAAAAATTCAATCAGTTTGAGATTCTTCAAGCATTCAGGAGAGTAAAAAAACTTGTGCAACAATTCAGTTTGAAATCTAAAAACCAAGCAACGCAGATCATTAACTCGAAACATCTGGACAGAATAACCGGACAAGGGTCTCGTCCTTAAGGTTAAGTGGGGGAAATTAGCGGTCAAGTTTCTGTTTCATTCCTCCTCCTCAGCAAAGTATATTTTACTCAGTTGACACAACTGAGAGTTACCCTTGTATATAGAAATAAAGGGAACGGATCTTTTCGGTTTGAACGGCAGTCTTTAACATAATTTCTAGGTAACTTTTTATGGCTTTGTGGCTTATGCAAGAAATCATTATTATGGCGTCGTGATTATGGCAGTTAGCAGAGTGGCGCAGTGGAAGCGTGCTGGGCCCATAACCCAGAGGTCCGTAGATCGAAACTACGCTCTGCTAAACAGACATTTATTTTGTTCGTTTTTTTTTTTTGTCTTTTTTTTCGGCTCCTTACTTTCTGCCGGGGTCGACTTTCGTTTCGTCGTCGATCAAATAAAGTAAGGGACGAGTACAGGGGTCAGTAGTATCGACATATACCTTTAGCAACTCCACACAAAATTGCTGGCGTTGTGCCTATAATATTGCCTTGGAATCTTTTCGGTTTGAAAAGCATTTTTTTCTAGCGGTGTCATATGAAATTGCACCCATAATTATGACCCTAGTATCGATCTATTGCATTTCAATCTGTTTTAGGGTTAGGGTTAGGGGTGGGGGGAAGGGTATATATATTTTTTTCTTCACAAATGTAAATAAACCCAATCTGTTTCTTAAACGAGGGACATATTCATACGGCACAAAATGTTTTTTTTTACCTCAATAGACGTCAGTGATTGGTTGAAATTGCAGAAATTGAAGAAAACAACAACAAATATCTTACAAACTATAGAATTTTCTCAATAAAGCCAAAAGAAAAAGATGTTTTATAAACACATTCTACCAGTATACGAAGTTTAAAAGTGTTTTGTTACGTGGAAACTATGTTAAAAACTGCCGTTCAAACGGAAAAGATCCCTTTGGGATCTTATGCAAGAAACAACTTCTATCTCCAGTTTATCGCACTTCAGCAAAGTGGCGCAGTGTGAGCGTGCTGGGCCCATAAACCAGAGGTACATAGATCGCAACTGCGCTCTGCTAATTTTATATACATACTAGCAGTATCGCCCAACGTTGCTCAGGTTTGTAAGGGAAATAACTATATAAGCATTTTTAGAGAGTTATAGTAAAAAAATAGCAAAAAAATGCATTAAAAATGAAAAAAAATGATGGTAAATTTTTTTTTTAAATCGTTGACTCATCGTAGACATTTTTAGAGAGTTACTTCCCTTAGCGAAAAAAATGCATTAAAATGGAAAAAATGATGGTAAAATTTTTTAAGATCATAGACTCATCGTAGACGCGCGCTAATACCCAGAAGGGCTCGATATGAATCACGACTATAAGATACCCGGTTTTGGTTAAACGGCACCGCAAAATGTGGGAGTAGTTAGGAATCTAAATCGAAGGAGACAGACACACAACTTGACTTTTATATATAAAGATATCTTTTGTCAAATTTATTTGGGCGTAAGACAAAAGCTTACTGGTCATTTTTCTGTCTCCTTATCTTCTAAGTTCAAATTCCACCAGTTTAGAACTTGGGTCGACTATATCAACTCATCACTTCCATAATCTTTCTATCTAAATTCGGAAACAATTATTTATATTTCTACTTTTATAGGCAATCTTTCGTCTCTAGTAGACCTTTCCGTCGATTTCCGTAAAAAATTTTTTTTTTTTTTACATATGGGCTTGCGGGAACTTTTGAAGTAATGAGAGCGAAAGAGACTAAGAGAAAGCGATTGTATGACGAGGGAAGTTCTTTTGAAGTTACCGTGCATGGCAAGCATTGATGTACATGTGTGTGTGTGTGTGTGTTTGATGGGGTGTGGGAGACAGACAGTATGTTGTGTAAGTGAAGTGCTTCTGTTAGTGTGTGTGAAGAGACAGAGTAATGTGTGAAAGAAAGAGATAACTGAAATTTTTTTACTCGGTGTATGTGTATATGTATGTATATTACTTCAAAAGTTCCCGCAAGCCCATATGTAAAAAAAAAAATTTTTTTACGGAAATCGACGGAAAGGTCTACTAGAGACGAAAGATCGCCCTTTTATATTTTGCTGTATCAGAGGAGGGTCATAATGTCAATATTTAAAGATCTGCACTGATTCTAGTCACATATTTTATTGCTGTGGTTATCATTATGATAATTTGACTTGAAACATGCCGGTCGCTTGTGTATTATGGATAATATTCAAATGACTTCCATCAACTAATCCTACAGCAGTTCTCTCCTCTTTAGTATCTTTATATTATAAACTGACACAGCGGAAGTTTTAGTCTATTCATTCATGTTCGCTTCACAACTGAGCGATCACAATGAACTCAGCAGCACATGACGGATATGGCTTTGTGGCTTATGGAAGAAATCATTATTATGGTGAATTAAAAGCTGTCAGCAGAGTGACGCAGCGGTAGCGTGCTAGGCCCGTAACCCAGAGGTCCGTAGATCGAAACTACGCTCTGCTAAGTTGGTTTGGTCTTTTTTCTTCTTTTTGCTTTGTTTTTTTTGTCGGCTCTTTCCCTTCTGAGTTGAAATACTGCCGAGGTCGACTTTGCTTGTTTTCACAACTGAGCGATCACAATGAACTCAGCACATGATGGCTTTGTGGCTTATGGAAAAAAATCATTATTATGGGCTTGTAAAAACCAGTCAGCAGAGTGGCGCAGTGGAAGCGTGCTGGGCCCATAACCCAGAGGTCCGTAGATCGAAACTACGCTCTGCTAGTTAGACTTTTTTTTATCCTCTTTCGCCTCATTTATTTATGAGTTGAACTACTGTCGAGGTCGACTTTGCTTGTCTTCCTTTCGTTGTCAATAAAATAAAGTAAGAGTCAAGTGTAGGAGTCAATGGTACCGACTTAACCCTCATTCACTATACACAAAATCTCTGGCCTTGTGCTTGAATCAGACACCAATATGATATTGCATTGTAAGTCTCACGTCAGTGGATTAACATAGCGTGATGCTGCTGAGCCCATAGACCAGAGGTCCGTAGATCGAAACTACGCTCTATTGAGCAGTATCCGCTTTCCTTTTTGCGTAAGTTGTTTGGGCGTCGGACAAAAGCTTAATAGCAATATTTCCGGCTCTTTACTTTCTGAGTTCAAAGTCTACCATGATCGACTTTACTTCTCGTCTTTTCAACACGGATATAATAAAATAAGAGCCACGTATTGGACTCAGTGGTATGTTTCATGCCAAAATTCCACACACTTTACATTTTCCTTACACCTTCTCCACTTACACATATTTTCTCAAGTTGCTTGTTATTCATCTTTGACATTGGGCTATCACAATAAGGATCTCTGATAATAACAATAATAAAAGAAGTGAAAAGAATCACTGCGTGTGTTTATTATTGGCATGCTGACCCATCCGAAATACAACTAAATATATTTCAACACATGAGTTCATAGCAAAACAAATATAAAAACAGAAATAAAGAATAACTGTTTCCGAATGAAAGTACAAACCTAAGGAAGGGGTGAGTTGATAGAATAGACCCAAGTATTAAACTGGTACTAAACCGTTTCGACCCCGGAGAACTAAGACGTAAAGTTGGTATCGGTAGGGTTTGAATTTAGACTTTAAAAAGTCGGAAGAAAGATCGTAAGGCCCCTGTATTCGATTGTTTTTCTTTTTTTTTTTACTTCAGATTTATTACAGCGTTGCACAAAATGCCTTACGGTATTTCTTCCAACTCTTTACATTCCCTGTTCAAATCCCACCTTTATAAAACGTTTAACGAATCTGAAAAAAAAAAAAAAAGAAAAAGAAAAAGGAACCAAGCCGACCGTAGTTTCGATCTATAGATTTCAAACCCCCAGCACATTCACTTCGCCACTCTGCTAACGCATGGGACATCGGAAACTATAATGATTTTGGGGATCTTTTCGGTTTGAACGGCAGTTTTTTAAAATAATTTCCACGTAACTAAACACTTTTAAACTTCGTATACTGGTAGAATGTGTTTATTAAACATCTTTTTCTCTTGGCTTTATTGAGAAAATTTTATGGTTTGTAAGATATTTGTTGTTTTTTTCTTCAAATTCTGCAATTTCAACCAATCAATGACGTCTATTGAGGTGAAAACGTATGAATATGTCCCTCGTTTAAGAAACAGATTGGGTTTATTTACATTTGTGAAGAAAAAAAAGATACGCTTCCCCCCACCCCTAACCCTAAAACAGACTATTACAGCGTTGGACTAAATACCCCATGGTATATCTTCCAACTCTTTACGTTCCTTGTTCAAATTCCACCTTTATCAACTTTACTATTCAATCCTCCATGGTCGATAAAATTTAGTACCAGTTTTACACATCGCTGGTCACAATGCGTTCGCATTGTTTTAGCCTTCGAATGACGCCACCCCGCTGGCTAAGCGAGCAGGCCAACAGAAGAAAGAGAAAGAGTGGTGAAAGAGTACAGCAGGGATCACCACCCCCTGCCGGAGCCTCGTGGAACTCTTAGGTGTTTTTGCTCCATAAACACTCACAACGCCCGGTCTGGGAATCGAAACCGCGATCCTTCGACCGCGAGTCCGCTGCCCTAACCACTAGGCCATTGCGCCTCCACTATTCAATCCTCCGTGGTCGATAAACTTTAGTACCAGTTTAATACTTTGCTCCATTATATCAACTTATCGCTTGCAAAGACTTCGTATTTAAATTCGGAAACAATTATTCATATGTCTGTTTTTATATTTTGCTGTATCACGGGTCGGTCACCATGTCAATATTTAAACACCCGCACTGATTCCATTCACTTATTTTATTACTATAATATGATAATTTGACTTGAAATATGCCGGTTGCCTGTCTACTACCGATAGTGTTCAAATAATTCCGATCAAGTAATCCTACAGCAGCTTTTCTCCTCTGTTGTATTTTTAGATTGTAAACTGACACAGCGGAAGTTTTAGTCTATTCATTCCCATCTGTTTCACAATCGATCGATCAAGCTGAACTCAGCACATGACGGATATGGCTTCGTGGCTTATGGAAAAATATCATTATTATGGGCTTGTGAAAGCAGTCAGCAGAGTGGCGCAGTGGAAGCGTGCTGGGCCCATAACCCAGAGGTCCGTAGATCGAAACTACGCTCTGCTAGATCGACATTTTAAAATTTATTTTCTTTCGGCTTTGTTTGCTTTCCTTTTGTTTCGTCTTCGATCAAATGGATGGAAGCACTCCGTCGGTTGCGACGACGAGGGTTCCGGTTGATCCAAATCAACGTAACAGCCTGCTCGTGAAATTAACGTGTAAGTGGCTGAGCACTCCACAGACACGTGTACCCTTAACGTAGTTCTCGGGGATATTCAGCGTGACACAGAGAGTGACAAGGCCGGCCCTTTGAAATACAGGTACAACAGAAACAGGAAGAAAGAGTGAGAGAAAGTTGTGGTGAAAGAGTACAGCAGGGATCACCACCATCCCCTGCCGGAGCCTCGTGGAGCTTTAGGCATTTTCGCTCAATAAACACTCACAACGCCCGGTCTGGGAATCGAAACCGCGATCCTACGACCGCGAGTCCGCTGCCCTAATCACTGGGCCATTGCGCCTCCACCGTCGATCAAATAAAGAGTCAAGTGCAGCAGTCAATGGTGTAGTGACCCCTGGTGGTCAAGTAGGAAAGCAAAACGAAAAAAGGGATCTAACGAGAGTAATCTCGCTCGACCTTCTCGAAAATACTTGGATGCCCTAGTAGTTTTCAATTAATTTCCGGTTCATCCCTTCTATAAAGCGAACGCAATTCTAATTTCCTGTTCCTTTTGCCTGTCGTCTGTCGTTACGTTGTGAGTTCAAATTCCGCCGAGGTCGACTTTGCCTTTCATCCTTTCGGGGTCGATAAATTAAGTACCAGTTACGCACTGGGGTCGATGGAATCGACTTAATACCTATGTCTGTCCTTGTTTGTCCCCTCTATGTTTAGCCCCTTGTGGGTAATAAAGAAATAGGTTCCTCGGCGTACGCATGGAGCCACGCCAATCGCACATCCTCGCACGCGCGTATATTCGCTTCATTTGCTTTGAGATATGTGGTTGCAAAGTGTGTTCATGTAATACGTTACAAGCCTTTTCTTTCAAACCATTCGGATCTTTTCGGTTTGAACGGCAGTTTTTTTCTAGCGCGGTGTCATATGAAATTGTCATCCCTAATTATGACCCTAGTATCGATTTATTGCATTTCAATCTATTTTAGGGTTAGGGATAGGGGTGGGGGGAAGGGTATCTTTTTTTCTTCACAAATGTAAATAAACCCAATCTGTTTCTTAAACGAGGGGCATATTCATACGGCACAAAATGTTTTCACCTCACTAGACGTCATTGATTGGTTGAAATTGCAGGAATTGAAGAAAAACAACAAATATCTTACAAACAATAGAATTTTCTCAATAAAGCCAAGAGAAAATGATGTTTTATAAAAACATTCTACTAGTATACGAAGTTTAAAAGTGTTTAGTTACGTGGAAATTATTTTAAAAAACTGCCGTTCAAACCGAAAAGATCCAACCATTCTTATATGTTAACACATCACATCCAGTAATAAATATGTTATGACTTATTTCCATTATTAACGGTTCGAAATTTCCGAAAGACACCTGATGAAGGGTGGACGGTATATAGGAGCACTCCGTCTGTTACGACGATGAGGGTCCCAGCTGATACGATCAACGGAACACCTTGCTCGTGGAATTAACGTGCAAGTGGCTGAGCATTCCACAGGCACGTGTACCCTTAACGTAGTTCTCGGGGATATTCAGCGTGACACAGAGAGTGACGAGGCCGGCCCCTTGAAATACAGGTACAACAGAAACAGGAAGAAAGAGTGAGAGAAAGTTGTGGTGAAAGAGTACAGCAGGGATCACCACCATCCCCTGCCGGAGCCTTGTGGAACTTTTAGGTGTTTTCGCTCAATAAACACTCACAACGCCCGGTCTGGGAATCGAAACCGCGATCCTATGACCGCGAGTCCGCTGCCCTAACCACTGCGCCTCCAAGGACAAATATCCGTCAAATGTAAATAAACTACATAATTCCTCATCCCTTAAACATAGAATTGTTATGACTCTACATTTTCTTTACACCTTCTCCGCACACACGTATTTTCTTCAGTTGCTTGTTATCCACCTTTGACATTGAGCTGTTACAATAAGGCTCTCTGATAATAACAACAATAAAAGAAATATCAGGTCATCCCATAAGTTCTGTCCGATTTTACCTTTTATTAAAATTGAATGAAATTTAATAGTATTTTAGAATGTCTAATGCAATTAAAACTTATTTTTATGCATTTGTGTACATTTAGACTAATTAAATATTATTTTACAGAATAATAGAATTAACATTTCTTTGATTAAAACCCCTTCTAAGATAGAAGTATCCACAGAGCCTTTGAGGCACATAATGTTTTAGGAGTACAAAAAGGGAAACTCTGTAGCCGAAGCGACTGGAAACATACACTCAGTTTATGAGAAATAATGCTTGAATGAAAGAACTTGAAGAAGAATGGTTTGCAAAATTCAGAAGTGGAGTTTGATGATAAGCTCCTTGAGGCATTACTTGAAGGAAATCCTGCATTATCAGTTGAAGAATTGCCAATAAAGCTTAGTTCAAACAATACAACTATTAATTGTCATCTCCAACAATTTGGAAAGGTTCCTAAACTTGGAAAATGGGTGCCTCATAAATTGTCCGAAAGCAACCACAAATCCCGAGTTGACATGTGTAATATCGATAATATTCGAATAACTTCGATCAACTAATCCTACAGCAGCTTTTCTCCTCTGTTGTATTTTTAGATTGTAAACTGACACAGCGGAAGTTTTAGTCTATTCATTCCCATCTGTTTCACAATCGATCGATCACGTTGAACTCAGCACATGACGGTTATGGCTTTGTGGCGTATGCAAGAAATAATTATTATGGTGAAGCGACCTCAGTCAGCAGAGTGGCGCAGTGGAAGCGTGCTGGGCCCATAACCCAGAGGTCCGTAGATCGAAACTACGCTCTGCTAATTAGATTTTTCTGTTCTTTTTTACTGTTTTCGGTTCTTTACTTTCTGAGTTGAAATACTGCCGTGTTCGACTTCGTCTTCTTTACGTCGTCGATCTAATTATGTAAGAGTCCAGTAGAGGAGTCACTGGTATCGACTTACACCTTAGCCACTCCACACAAAATTGATGGCGTTGTACCGATAATATTGCCTTGAATCTTATGCGAGTAACCACATCTATCTCCAGCCCACCCCACCACACTTCAGCAGAGTGGTGTGAGCGTGCTGGGCCCATAACCCAGAGGTCCGTAAATAGAAACTATGCTCTGCTAATTATATACATATATATTTTGTCAAATTTGTTTGGGCGTCAGACAAAAGCTTGATGCCCATTCTTCCGTTTCCTTACCTTCTGAGTTCAAATTCCACCAATATCGACTTTACCTCTCATCCTTCCTACATCGATATAATAAAGTAAGAGTCACGTAAGAGTCAATGGTATGTTTCATGCCAAAATACCGCACACTACATGTTCTTTACACCTCAGAATTCAGAAGTGGAGTTTGATGATTGAGTAGTGAAGAAATAAATATCATAATGGTTCCTGATTTAGGCACAAAGACATGCAATGGAGGAAGATAGTGGAAGAGAGGACGATGGATCGAAACTAAGCGCTGCTAGTGTTTTGACTGTTTTTTTTTTTTGTCAGATTTATTACAGCGTTGGTTAAAATGCCTTAAGGCGTTTCTTCCAACTCTTTGCGTTCCTTGTTCAATTTCCACCTTTATCAGCTTTACGTTTCAATACCGCGGGGTCGATAAAGTGAAGTGCCAGTTTAGTACTTGGATCGATTGCATTAACTCACCCTTATACAGGTATGAAACATACCATCGACTCCAATACGCGACTCTTACTTTATTATGTCGATGTTGTAAGAACGATAGGTAAAGTCGATCTTGGTGGAATTTGAACTCAGGAGGTAAGGAAACGGAAGAATGACCATTAAACGCCCAAATAAATTTGACAAAATATATATATAATTAGCAGAGCGTAGTTTCGATCTACGGACCTCTGGGTTATGGGCCCAGCACGCTCCCACTGCGCCACTCTGCTGAAGTGCGATAAGGTAGGGATAGAAGTGATTTCTTGCATAAGGTACAAGGCAACATCATAGGCACAACGCCAGCTATTTTGTGTTTTCATGATGTATCACAGGAGGGCCCATAATGTCAGTATTTAAAGATCTGCACCGATTCTAGTCACATATTTTATTGCTGTGGTTATCATTATGATAATTTGACTTGAAACATGCCGGTCGCTTGTGTATTATGGATAATATTCAAATGACTTCCATCAACTAATCATACAGCAGTTCTCTCCTCTTTAGTATCTTTATATTATAAACTGACACAGCGGAAGTTTTAGTCTATTCATTCATGTTCGCTTCACAACTGAGCGATCACAATGAACTCAGCAGCACATGACGGATATGGCTTTGTGGCTTATGGAAGAAATCATTATTATGGTGAATTAAAAGCTGTCAGCAGAGTGGCGCAGCGGTAGCGTGCTGGGCCCATAACCCAGAGGTCCGTAGATCGAAACTACGCTCTGCTAAGTTGGATTGTTTTTTTTTCTTCTTTTTGCTTTGCTTTTTTTGTCGGCTCTTTCCCTTCTGAGTTGAAATACTGCCGAGGTCGACTTTGCTTGTTTTCACAACTGAGCGATCACAATGAACTCAGCACATGACGGATATGGCTTTGTGGCTTATGGAAAAAAATCATTATTATGGGCTTGTAAAAACCAGTCAGCAGAGTGGCGCAGTGGAAGCGTGCTGGGCCCATAACCCAGAGGTCCGTAGATCGAAACTACGCTCTGCTAAGTGAACTTTCTGTTCATTTTTTTATCCTTTTTTCTTTCTCTTTTCGGCTCTTTACCTTCTCAGTTGAAATACTGCCGTGGTCCGCTTTGCTCCCTTCCCTTTCATCGTCGAAATGAAGTACAGGAGTCAGTGGGCAGAAACGTTAGCACGTTGGGCGAAATGCTCAGCAGTATTTCGTCTGCCGCTACGTTCTGAGTTCAAATTCCGCCCAGGTCGACTTTGCCTTTCATCCTTTCGGGGTCAATTAAATAAGTACCAGTTACGCACTGGGGTCGATATAATCGACTAAATCCGTTTGTCTGTCCTTGTTTGTCCCTTCTGTGTTTAGCCCCTTGTGGGCAATAAAGAAATAGGTATCTTGGTCAAACAAAAAAGTTTGACCCGTGCAAAAAAAACAAAACAAAACAGTGTAATAGGTGTAAAACAACTTCTTCTGAACGAATATGAAGAAAAAAAAAATGCGCGCTCGCGAACGGGGGCGCCGGGGAGAGTACTCGGAAAGTTCACGTCGTTCGCGAGCGCGCATTAAAAAAAAATATTCGTTTGGAGCAAGTTGTTTTACACCTATTACACTGTTTTTGTTTTTGGCTGTGGTGAGACGACTCGGAATATTCACGATGTGAACTTTCCGAGTCCTCTCCCCCACTCCCGTTCGCGCATTTCCCCCCTTCATATTCGTTTAGAGCAAGTTGTTTTACACCTATTACACTATTTCTTTTCTTTTTTTTTTGCTAGGGTCAAACCTTTTAGTTTGACCTCGACCTACACCCTCACCCACTCCACACAAAATTGCTGGCGTTGTGCCTATAACATTGCCTTGTACCTTATGCAAGAAATCACTTCTATCTCTAACTTTACGCACTTCAGCAGAGTGGCGCAGTGGGAGCGTGCTGGGCCCATAACCCAGAGGTCGTAGATCGAAACTACGCTCTGCTAATTGGATTGTTTTTTTCTTCTCTTTGCTTTGTTTTTTTTGTCGGCTCTTTCCCTTCTGAGTTGAAATACTGCCGAGGTCGACGTTGCTTGTTTTCCATTCGTCATCGATCAAATTGAGTAAAAATCAATTATAGAAGCCAGTGGTATCGACCTACACCCTCACCCACTCCACACAAAATTGCTGGCGTTGTGCCTATAATATTGCCTTGTACCTTATGCAAGAAATCACTTCTATCTCTAACTTATCGCACTTCAGCAGAGTGGCGCAGTGGAAGCGTGTTGGGCCCATAACCCAGAGGTCCGTAGATCGAAACTACGCTCAGCTAAATATATATATATTTTGTCAAATTTATTTGGGCTTCGGACAAAAGTTTAATGGTCATTCTTCTGTTTCCTTACCTCCTGAGTTCAAATTCCACCAAGATCGACTTTACCTATCGTCCTTACAACATCGACATAATAAAGTAAGAGTCGCGTATTGGAGTCAATGGTATGTTTCATGCCAAAATTCCACTCACTCTACATTTTCCTTACACCTTCTCACCATACACATATTTTCTCAAGTTGTTTGTTGTCTACCTTTGACATTGAGCTGTTATAATAAGGCTCTCTGATAATAACAACAATACAAGAAGTGAATAGAATCAGTGGTTGTGTTTATCATCGGCATGATGACCCACCCGAGATAGAACAAAATATGTTTCAACACACGAGTTCATATCAAACCAGATATAAAAGCAGAAATATGAAAAATCGTTTCCGAATTTAAGTAGAGAATCTATGGAAGTGGTGAGTTAATAGGATCGACCCAAGCACATAACTGGTACTAAATTTTATGGACCACGGTGAGTTGAAACGTAAAGTTGGTATCTGTAGGATTTCAATTCAGAACGTAAAACGTCTGAAGAAATATCGTCAGGCAATTTGTCGGACTTGCTATGAATCAGAAAAAAAAAAAAAATCGAATCTGACCGTATCTATGGATTTCTAGATTATGGGGTAACTCGTTCCCACTTCGTCACTCTGCTAACGTACGGATTACTGGAAAGAGTAATGATTTCTTACATAAGATATTGGCTCCTGATTTAGGCAGTGGGCTAACAAGTTTGAGTGGAATGTAAGAGTTGTCTCTGTGGCGCAATCGGTTAGCGCGTTCGGCTGTTAACCGAAAGGTTGGTGGTTCAAGCCCACCCAGGGACGATCTAACGCGATTTTTTTTTGTGGTGCACCTGAGCACTGTATACAATTATTTCATTATTATTATTATTATTATTATAAGTAATTTAATTTTTTTAAATTTAATTTTTATTGGCTCAAAAAGCAAAAGCAAGGCCATGTAGGGGGACATGGAGTTATGTACAGGGAGGATGGTCATACAAAGAGTTCAGGCCATTTCTGGTAAAGGGAGACTTTGAACCGAGCGGTCGTCGGCATCTTCACTATCTCGTCCGGCAGCTTATTCCACGGATCCGCAACCCGGACGGAGAAAGCCCCGTCTCCTTCGATTGAGATGAAATCGTCGTAGATAGAGCTTTTCGGAGTGACCCCGCAGCCGTCGCTCTGGAGCAGGAGTGAAGAACAGCTCTTTCGAGAGGTTACACTTTCCGCTTATGATGTTTTAAGCGAGAATGAGATCACCACGGCGTCGTCGATTTTCGAGAGAAAAAATGTCGAGCGATGGAGGATAGATCGAAACTATGTTCTTCTAGTGTGTCTTACTGCTTTTTTCCCCAGATTCATTACAGCGTCGGACGTAATACCCTACGGTATTTCTTCCAACCCTTTACGTTCCTTGTTCAAATCCCACCTTTATCAACTTTACGTTTCAATCCTCCGGGGTCGATAAAAATTTAGTACCAGTCTAGTACTTGGGTCGATTATATCAACTTATCGCTTCCAAAGACTTTGTATTTAAATTCGGAAACAATTATTTATATTTCTGTTTTTATATTTTGTTGTATCACGGGAGGGTCATCATGTCAATGTTCAAACACCCACACTGATTGTAGTCACTTATTCTATTACTGTTATCATTATGATAATTTGACTTGAAATATGCCAATTGCTTGTGTATTATCGATAGTGTTCAAATAACTTCGATCAACAAATCCTACAGCCGTCCTCTCCTCTGTCGTATTTTTAGATTACAAACTGACACAGCGGAAGTTTTAGTCTATTCATTCATGTTTGTTTCACAACTGAGCGATCACAATGAACTCAGCACATGACGGATATGGCTTTGTGGCTTATGTAACAAATCATTATTATTGTAAATTAAAAGCTGTCAGCAGAGTGGCGCAGCGGTAGCGTGCTGGGCCCATAACCCAGAGGTCCGTAGATCGAAACTACGCTCTGCTAAGTGAACTTTCTGTTCTTTTTTTTTCTCTTTTCGGCTCTTTCCCTTCTGAGTTGAAATACTGCCGAGGTCGACTTTGCTTGTTTTCCATTCGTCATCGATCAAATAAAGTAAAAATCAAGTATAGGAGCCAGTGGTATCGACCTGCACCCTTAGCCACTCCACACAAAATTGCTGGCGTTGTGTCTATAATATTGCATTGTATCTTATGCAAGAAATCCCTTTTTTCTCCAGCTTATCGCATTTCATCAGAGTGGCGCGGTGGGAGAGTGCTGGCCTTTAACCCAGTGGTTCGTAGATCGAAACTACGCCCTGCAAATTGTACATATGCATTTCAAATTTGTTTGGGCGTCAGACAAAAGCTTAATGGCCATTCTTCCGTCTCCTTAGCTTCTGAGTTCAAATTCCACCATGACCGACTTTACTTCTCGTCCTTTTCAACATGGATATAATAAAATAAGAGTCACGTATTGGAGTCAATGGTATGTTTCATAAGGCGGCGAGCTGGCAGAAATATTAGCACACAGGGCGAAATGCTTAGCGGTATTTCGTCTGCCGTTACGTTCTGAGTTCAAATTCCGTCGACGTTGACTTTGCCTTTCATCCTTTCGGGGTCGATAAATTAAGTAACACTTACGGACTGGGGTCGATGTAATCGACTTAATACCTATGTCTGTCCTTGTTTGTCTCCTCTATGTTTAGCCCCTTGTGGGTAATAAAGAAATAGGTATGTTTCATAAGGCGGCGAGCTGGCAGAAACGTTAGCACGCCGGGCGAAATGCTTAGCGGTATTTTGTTGCTGCTACGTTCTGAGTTCAAATTCCGCCGAGGTCGACTTTGCCTTTCATCCTTTCGGGGTCGAAAGGATAAATTAAGTACCAGTTACGCACTGGGGTCGATGTAATCGACTTAATCCGTTTGTTTGTCCCCTCTATATTTAGCCCCTTGTGGGTAGTAAAGAAATATAAATAAATAAAGAGTCAAGTGCAACAGTCAATACTGTAATGACCCCTAGTAGTCAAGCAGAAAAGCAAAACGAAAAAAGGGATCTAACGAGAGTAATCTCGCTCGTCCTACTCGAAATTACTTGGATGTCCTAGAAGTTTTCAATTAATTTCCGGTTCATTCCTTCTATAAAACGAATGCTATTCTAATTTCCTGTTCCTTTTGCCTTTTGGTTCCTAGGCAGGCGTACGCACGGAGCCACGCCACTTGCACACACTCGCACACGCGTATATTCGCTTCATTTGCTTTGAGATATGTGGTTGCAAAGTGTGTTCTTGTAATACGTTACAAGCCTTTTCTTTCAAACCATTCTTATATGTTAACACATTACACCTAGTAATATATATATGTTAGTTAGTTAGTTAATTTGACTCGAAAGCAAATAGCAAGGCCATGTAGGGGGACATGGAGTTAAGTACAGGGTGGTGTTCATGTAAAGAGTTCAGGCCACTTGAGGTCAAGGGAGACTTTGAACAAAGCGGTCGTCGGCATCTTCACCATCTCGTCTGGCAGCTTGTTCCACGGATCCGCAACCCGGACGGAGAAAGCCCCTCTCCTTTGATTGAGATGAAATCGTCGCAGGTAGAGCTTCTCGGAATGACCCCGCAGCCGACGCTCTGGAGCAGGAGTGAAGAACAGCTCTTTCGAGAGGTTACACTTTCCGCTTATGATGTTGTGAGCGAGAATGAGATCACCACGGCGGCGGCGGCGGCGGCGTTTTTCTAGAGAATAAATGCTATGACTTGTAGTTTATTTCCATTATTTACGGTTCGAAATTTCCGAAAGACACCTGATGAAGGGTGGACGGTATATCTGCCGAAACGTGTTAAGAACAAACAAGATAAGGATGAAATATCTATCAAATGTAAATAAACTACGTAATTCCTCATCCCTTAAACATAGAATTGTTATGGCTTATTATCTAAAGGAGCACTCCGTCGGTTACGACGACGAGGGTCCCAGCTGATACGATCAACAGAACAGCTTGCTCGTGGAGTTAACGTGCAAGTGGCTGAGCACTCCACAGACACGTGTACCCTTAACGTAGTTCTCAGGGAGATTCAGCGTGACACACAGTGTGACAAGGATGGGCCTCTGAGATACAGGTACAACTCATTTTTGCCAGCTGAGTGGACTGGAGCAACATGAAATAAAGTGTCTTGCTCAAGGACACAACGCGTCGCTTGGAATCGAACTCACGACCTTACAATCGGGAGCCGAATGCCCTAACCACTGAGCCACGCGCCTTCACATGACTTATTATAAACACCTCACGGATATGGTTTTGTGGTTTATGGAACAAATAATTATTATGGTGAAAGAAAATCAGTTAGCAGAGTGGCGCAGTGGAAGCGTGCTGGGCCCATAACCCAGAGGTCCGTAGATCGAAACTACGCTCTGCTAAGTGGTCTTTCTGTTCGTTTTTTTTTAAGGGTTTTTTTTTTCTTTTCGGCTCTTTTACTCTTTTACTTGTTTCAGTCATTTGACTGCGGCCATGCTGGAGCACCGCCTTTAGTCGAGCAACCCGACCCCGAGACTTATTCTTTTTGTAAGCCCAGGACTTATTCTATCGGCCTCTTTTTGCCGAACCGCTAAGTGATGGGGACGTAAACACACCAGCATCGGTTTTCAAGCAATGCTAGGGGAACAAACACAGACACACAAACATATACACATACATATATATATATATATATATATATATATATATATATATATATATATATATATATATATATATATATATATATATATAATATATATATATATACGACAGGCTTCTTTCAGTTTCCATCTACCAAATCCACTCACAAGGCATTGGTCGGCCCGGGGCTATAGCAGAAGACACTAGCCCAAGATGCCACACAGTGGGACTGAACCCGGAACCATGTGGTTGGTTAGCAAGCTACTTACCACACAGCCACTCCTGCGCCTCCGGCTCTTTATCTTCTGAGTTGAAATCCTGCCGTGGTCCAATTTGCTTGTTTTCCTTTCGTCGTCCATCAAATAAAGTAAAAATCAAGCACTGGAGTGAGTGGTATCGACTTTTGTAGAGCTTTTGCTCGTTTTTTTTTTAGGTTATTTTTTTGTCTTATTTCGGACTTTTACATTCTTAGTTGTTTTTCGTCCTCGATAAAATAAAGTAAAATTCAAGTATAGGAGCTAGTGGTACCGTCTTACCCCCCCCCCACCCACTCTACACAAAATTGCTGGCATTGTGCCTATGATATTGCCTTATATCTCATGCAAGAAATCATTTCCATCTCTAATCAGCCGAACTCCTACAGAGTGGCACAGTGGGTACGTGCTGAGCCCATAACCCAGAGATCGAAACTACTCTCTGCTAAGCAATTTTAGTTTTTTGGCAAATTTGTTTGGGCGTCGGACAAATGCTTATTGGCCGTTCTTCCATCTCTTTACCATTTGAGCTCAAATCCCACCGTGATCGACTTTACTTCTCGTCCTTTTAACAACGATATAATAAAGTAAGAGTCACGTATTGGAGTCAATGGTATGTTTCATACCAAAATTCCACACACTTTACATTTTCCTTACACCTTCTCCCCATACACATATTTTACAAGTTATTTGTTATCCACCTTTGATATTGAGCTGTTATGATAAGGTTCTCTAATAATAACAATAACAAAAGAAGTGACTTGAGTCAGTGCGTCTGTTTATTATTGGTATGATGACCCACCCAAGATACAACAAAAGATATTTCAACACACGAGTTCACATCAAACCAACAAGTTGCTTGTTATCCACCTTTGATATTGAGCTGTTATGATAAGGGCCTCTAATAATAATAATAACAAAAGAAGTGACTTGAGTCAGTGCGTCTGTTTATTATTGGCATGATGACCCACCCGAGATACAACAAAACATCTTTCAACACACGAGTTCATATTAAACCGAATATAAAAACAGAAACAATGATTGGTAAAAATCGATCTTGGGACCCGGATTTGAACGCAGAAGGGGAAGTGGCTTAAGAATTACCTATTTCTTTACTGCCCACAAGGGGCTAAACACAGAGAGGATAAACAAGGACAGACAAACGGATTGAGTCGATTATATTGACCCCAGTGCGTAACTGGTACTTATTTAATCGACCCAGAAAAGATGAAAGGAAAAGTCGACCATGGCGGAATTTGAACTCAGAACGTAACGGCGGACGAAATACTACTAAGCATTTCGTCCGGCGCGCTAACGTTTCTGCTAGCTTGCCACCTTAAGAATTACCATTAAGCATTTGTTTGGCACACACAAAATAAATAAATAAATGAAGCTAATTAGCAGAGCTTCTACTGCGCCACTCTGCTGGCTAGTTGGGCTGCCACACTATAGTGATTTCTTTCATAAGCCACAAAGCCATATCCGCGATGTGGCGAGTTGAATGTGATCGATCGATCGATTGTGAAGCGAACGGGAATAAATAGACTAAAACTTCCGCTGTGTCAGTTTATAATCTAAAAATACCACAAACGGAGGAGAGAACGATTGTAGGATTAGCTAATCGAAGTTATTGAACATTATCGATAATACACAAGCAACGGACATGCTTCATTGTGATTTGTCTTAAGTATATAGCATATGGCTCAGCTCGCATAGACTGGTATACAGATTGATATATATATACACATATACATACATGCATGCATGTATGGAAGCACTCCGTCGGTTACGACGATGAGGGTTCCGGTTGATCCGAATCAACGGAACAGCCTGCTCGTGAAATTAACGTGTAAGTGGCTGAGCACTCCACAGACACGTGCACCCTTAACGTAGTTCTCGGGGATATTCAGCGTGACACAGAGAGTGACAAGGCCGGCCCTTTGAAATACAAGGTACAACAGAAACAGGAAGTAAGAGTGAGAGAAAGTTGTGGTTAAAGAGTACAGCAGGGATCACCACCATCCTCTGCCGGAACCTCGTGGAGCTTTAGGTGTTTTCGCTCAATAAACACTCACAACGCCCGGTCTGGGAATCGAAACCGCGATCCTACGACCGCGAGTCCGCTGCCCTAACCACTGGGCCATTGCGCCTCCACTGCATGCATGTATACATGCATACGCGCGTGTGTATGCATGTACGTACGTACATGCGTACATAGGTATATATATATATATATTTCTTTACTACCCACAAGGGGCTAAACATAGAGGGGACAAACAAGGACAGACAAAGGGATTAAGTCGATTACATCGACCCCAGTGCGAAATTGGTACTTTACTTATCGACCCCGAAAGGATGAAAGGCAAAGTCGACCTCGGCGGAATTTGAACTCACAACGTAACGACAGGCGAAATACCGCTTAGCATTTCGTCCGGCGCTCTAACGTTTCTGCCATTTCGCCGGTATATATATATATATATGTGTGTGTGAGTGTGTGTGTGTATAACAGATGAAGGGATTGTTCTACATGTTTTTTTCCGAATTCCACAGCTGACCCATCGTAATCATTGCCATCTTAACCCTATTGCTGCTACCCAGACCACAACAAAACACAGTCAACGGCCACAGCCGCTCTTCTAGCGCAATTGCCTCTCGACGAATGTGTCGATAACAGGCATATCACTAAAATTTTATAGTTTGGATCTCCACGGATATGGCTCAGGTCTTACTTTGAGGACGACAGAGTACACCAAAAGTTGTAGTGATATACATAGGGGTGTTAGAGTGAAAGTAAGAATCAGTTTAAAAGAAGGTCTCCACCGTCACAGGCTCGACCAAAGACCTGTTGGACAGCGACCGATACCTTGACAGTTTGCTTTTCTCAGCCTGATGAGCGACGAAGTCAGGATTGGCAGCCGATAGAACTAAGTTGCTACTGGAGAAGGTGTCACAGCATGTGACATCCCAGATGTGGGGCCTGCCACCACGGAACTGGAAAATTGTCATACCGTCCTGCTTTTTATCGTTCCCTCGGTCTAGCCTCGCTGGCTTGAGCTGGGAAGGGAAGCCTGTGATGTCTAGGTCATACTTAATGATCCTATTAAGGATGGCATGGCGTGGAAGGCGACCAAAACTATGATGGTATGACAGTGATTGGAGGCCAAGAGAATCCACAGTGGATCCGCAGCGGTGTTCATGAGGTTCGCAGATCTTAATGCCAGGCCTCAGGGAGACGCCGATGCGCTGACAGTCGCTATGAGGCTGTGTGCCAGCTGCGAGTGATGGCTCTGCATTGAGCCAAACTCTGCTGTGAGGCTGGGGAGCTGAGCGAAAACGTGCCAGACGGTGCTGGTCAAATTAGCACATTATCATGTCCGCGATCATGCTACACAGGATGACGTCCCACTTCTTCTGAGAGGACTGGATGTCCAGAGAGGGGAGAAGGGGATGGACATCAGTAGGGCGCAGGCTGAGTTGGCTCCATGTCGCATAGCCAGAGATGTGTGGAGGCACATGGCCTAGTGGTTAGAGCAGCTGACTCGCGGTCAAGGGATCGCCGGTTCGACTCTCAGCCCGGGCGGTGTGTGTGTGTGTTTATGAGCGAAACACCTAAGCTCCACGCGGCTCCGGCAGAAGGTAACGGCGAAACTTCTGCTGACTCTTTTGCCACAACTTTCTCTAACTCTTTCTTCCTGCGTCTTGCAGCTCACCTGCGACGGACCGGTGTCTCTGTCCAGGTGGAGAACCTATACGCCAAGGAAATCGGGAAACCGGCCCTTATGAGCCAGGTATGGCTCGAGAAGGAACAAACAAACTCTAACCATTTGGTGGGGTGGATTGTGTGGCCCTACATAACACTTTGAGGCAGTATTTAGATCATTTCTGAATAGTATGTAGCTTGGTGAAATGTTGGTTACTATTAATCATGATATAGTTTAGTCTCCCAGATAAGCTTTATGTATAGGTGGGGAACCTCTACGCCAAGGAACCGGGAGACCGGCCCTTATGAGCCAGGCATGGCTCGAGAAGGAACAAACAACAACATGGCCAGGGATGTAACTTACGACATCTCTTAACTGCAGATTTCACGAAAAAGCTTATTGAACGACATAACGGGGAAACTGTTTAAGAGGGAGGGAGAGAGAAAGAGAGAGAGAGAGAGAGAAAGAGAGAGAGAGAGAGAGAGAGAGAGAGAGAGAGAGAAAAGTGAAGTCACTGATGCGACGTTTATGAATATCTGTTTCTTTATTGCCCACAAGGGGCTAAACACAGAGGGGACAAACAAGGACAGACAAACGGATTAAGTCGATTACATCGACCCCAGTGCGTAACTGGTACTTAATTTATCGACCCCGAAAGGATGAAAGGCAAAGTCGACCTCGGCGGAATTTGAACTCAGAACGCAACGACAGACGCAATACCGCTAAGCATTTCGCCCGGTGTGCTAACGTTTCTGCCACTTCGCCGACGTTTATGAATATCGTTTTAAAAATTCCATACAAATCACAGTGTTTATACATCGTTTTTGTATTTTGTAGTGTTTTGTATTTTTTTTTTTTTGTCTAATTTGGTTTGTTCCTTCTTGAGCAATGTCTGGCTCATAAGGGCCGGTTTCCCGGTTTCCTTGGCATATAGGTACCCCACCTGGACGGGACGCCAGTACGACGCAGGTGAGCTGCAAGATGCAAGAGGAAAGAGTGAGCCTTCTCGAGCCATGCCTGGCTCATAAGGGCCGGTTTCTCGGTTTCCTTGGCGTATAGGTTCCCCACCTGGACGGGACGCCGGTCCGTCGCAGGTGAGCTGCAAGATGCAGGAGGAAAGAGTGAGAGAAAGTTGTGGCGAAAGAGTCAGCAGAAGTTTCGCCATTACCTTCTGCCGGAGCCGCGTGGAGCTTAGGTGTTTCGCTCATATATTTCTTTACTACCCTCAAGGGGCTAAACACAGAGGGGACAAACAAGGACAGACAAACGGATTAAGTCGATTACATCGACCCCAGTGCGAAACTGGTACTTTTATTTATCGACCCCGAAAGGATGAAAGGCAAAGTCGACCTCGGCGGAATTTGAACTCAGAACGTAACGACAGACGAAATACCGCAAAGCATTCCGCCCGGTACCTAACGTGTCTGCCAGCTCGCCGCCTTTCGCTCATAAACACACACATCACCCGGTCAGGTGTTTCGCTCATAAACACACACATCACCCGGTCAGAGATTCGAACCAGCGATCCCTCGACCGCGAGTCCGAAGCTCTAACCACTAGGCCATGTGTTTAATTTGGTACATCTCAAAATTCTTCAGTTTCATCTTTTTGTTCTTTTCGGTGTTTTAATACCCCACCCCCAAAACTTTTTTATTATTGCACTTCCGCTGTTTTAAATGCGTTCATATACGCAGCATTCATTTCAAGATTTTACTGACATTCCTTCTCGAACACGGAATTCATTTTCCTGTTTTGATTCACTCCCAATTTCCTATTCCCACGTGGCCCACACATGTCCTCTCTCTTGCCCATCCATCCTGTCTGTCGCACGTTGGTCTGGTCGGATTTAACATTGGTTGTAGTGAAGGAAAAATAAAACAAAATAAAAAGCTTTGGGGGTCATACGGCAAGTGACCAAGAGATTTTGTTACATCCTACCAGCCTTCGTCCTCCCGCCCCCACTCTCCCCGTCCCGTTCTAGGGGAGTTCATTCATATCCCCTATCTCTCCCCTACCCTTTCTATCATCAGATTCTGCCGGAATTACTCCTGCTCATCCCTTTATTCAGCCCACAATACCCGCAACAACTAGCCTGCCGCCATCGCCTCCTTCCCCCAGTCGAGCCCCAAATAAAAAGCTTTGGGGTCATACGGCAAGTGACCAAGAGATTTTGTTACATCCTACCAGCCTTCGTCCTCCCGGCCCCACTCTTCCCGTCCCATTCTAGGGGAGTTCATTCATATCCCCTATCTCTCCCCTAACCCTTCTATCGTCAGATTCTGCCGGAATTACTCCTGCTCATCCCTTTATTCAGCCCACAACACCCGCAACAACTAGCCTGCCGCCATCGCCTCCTTCCCCCAGTCAAGCCCCACCGGAAGTGCTAATGCTATTCACCCAGCTCTCCCCTCTACCTCAATCGCTAACCTGCCCTTCCTCCCCTTATTCACACCACCACTCCCGTTACAGCCAGCCTACCCCCATCGCCTTCTGCACCTCATCTAAGTTCCACCGCCAGAGTTAATGCGTTTCACCCAGCTCCCCCTCCACCTCCATTACCAACCTTCCTCCACCGCCATCCCCGAATTTTAATCCTAATGCTGACCCCACTAATGTCCGAAAATGTCATCACGGTATTATCTACCGACGAGACATGACGTTGTAGCCAGGACACTCTGTAATGAAATCAGTCAGAAGGATAATCACAAGGACAAAGAGATAAGAACCCACAATATGCTAGAAGCCATAGCCACACATAATGAAAAAGAATACTGGTGGCGAATCTCAGGAAGCATGGAAGTTTTGAAGGATGTAGTGCTCCGACAACTAACAACTGATGCCGGCAGTTTGTTCCATGTTTCAGCAACTCTCAGCGTGAAAAAATGTTTCCCAAAGTCATGGGAGCTGTGCTGTTTTCTGACTTTGTAAACATGTCCACGAGTGTTAGACAGGTGTAGTTTGAAAAGGTGCTCAGAGTTATAGTTAGTAAGATGGTTAATAATTTTATGGGTGTCTGCTATCGTACTATCATTTTCTGCTTATATTATTCTTTCCCCCCCTTTTAAAAAATTTTTTGCTCATTTTCTTTTGCCCTGTATTTAGTAAAACAAATTCAAGGATTAATTTTCAAAAAATTGCAAACTCGCAAAATGTTTTGAAAGGACGAACAAAGCGTAGGAGTGTCATCCTGTGCTGGCAAAATGTTTAGATAAACCGCCCTTTCCGGCATCTTTAATGTCAAACAAGTTTCAAATGTAACAATTACGGACGGGTGTACAATGTGTCATTTCTAATCCTCTGATGCATCGTAGGTATGCTTTAACTAAAAATTCCCAGAAACTCATCATATTGCAGTTATTTACCTTGCTTGTCTTCTTTTTTTTTTTATGTTTATGTTTTCCAGTTTCAGCTCTTGAGCTGTGGCCATGCTGGGGCACCGCCATTGTATAGATTTAAAAGACATCTAGTGGGAGTTTTTGTCTAGTAATTGCTTGGATAATCACAGATGGTTGCGTGGTAAGAAATTTGCTTCCCAGCCACATGTTTCCGAGTCCAGTCCCACTGCATGGGACCTTGAGCAAGTGTGAATGGATTTGATAAACAGAACCTGAAGCTTGTCGTGTATATGTGTGTGCGTGTGTGTGTACATATATATATATATATATATATTATATATATATATATATATATATATATATATATATATATATATATATATATATGTGTGTGTGTGTGTGTGTGTGTGTGTGTGTTTGTGTCTGTGTTTGTACCTCCACCCCCATTGCTTGACAACCGATATTGGTGTATTTACGTCCCCGGTTCGGCAAAAGAGACCGATAGAATAAGTACAAGGCATACAAAGAACAAGTCCTGGGTTCGATTTCTTCGACCAAAACCCTTTAAGGCGGTGCTCCAGCATGGCTGCAGTCAAATGACTGAAACGTATAAAAGAATAAATGAATATGTGAGACCTCACTCGGTTTGAGTATGATATGAAGAACAATCCTTTGACGTATTTTTTTGGGGTGGGTGGGCATATTGATGATGTTCAAAATCAACATAACAATAGTAGTTCTCTCTTTTTCTCTCACTTCTTCTCTCTCTATATATGGATATGTATCAAAACAGGAGACTGATAAAAAGTTTTGGTAGTCTTTAATCACCATTACACATGTTTCATTTGCTAATAGGAGTTACGAAATTGTAAATGTAGGAGAAACATATAATTCATAAATGAGGGCAAAGAAAAAAATTTTTCTAATGCCAAATATGCCGAAAAATAGGACATATTGTCCATTAACCATATAATTTTTTCACAAAACGCACGCTACTCGAAAAAGGTCGACAAAAATTTCTAAAAAATTTCATCATTACCATATCGGACCGATTTCAGAGTTAGCTACTAAGAGCCCCCTCTTCGTCAGTGATACATGTGGCAGAAGAAATAAATGAGATACTTACTCGCACTCATGGAAGAAGCAAACACTAAGTCATGAGCACAACTAAGTACCCCAAATACATCCAAAATAGAAATACTCCAGCCCATTCAAGACACGTGCGATTTGAACTGAGGCTCTCACAGAGTGAGATAGTCCGAAGATATCTCCTATTAGAAATTCTTCAGGCAGAGAATCAAATCATACAAAATGTACATTTGGATGAAGCCAATGATGTCTTGAGCTAACTGGATCCTATAAAGGAGCTGTTGTGGTAGCAGACCACGAAACACGGTTGTAATTCCTCTAGTTTATAGAACATCTACAAACGGATTTGGAATACTGGAATAAGAATATCTGCTTCTAGAGGACACAGCTTGGATTTTAACCCAATCTGTTTAATATACATGTATGTATGTATGTATGTATGTATGTATGTATGTGAAGGCGCATGGCTCAGTGGTTAGAGCGTCGAGCTTACGATCGTGAGGTTGTGAGCTCGAATCCCGGACCGGGCTGCGTGTTGTGTTCTTGAGCAAGGCACTTTATTTCACGTTGCTCCAGTTCACTCAGCTGTAGAAATGAGTTGCGACATCACTGGTGCCAGGCTGTATCGGCCCCTTTGTCTTTCCCTTGGATAACACTGGTGGCGTGGAGAGGGGAGGCTGGTATGCATGGGCGACTGCTGGTCTTCCATAAAAACAACCTTGCCCGGACTTGAGTCTAGGAGGGTAACTTTCTAGGTGCAATCCCATGGTCATTCATGACCGAAGGGGTTCTTTACCTTTACTTTATGTATGTATGTATGTATGTATGTATGTATGTATGTATGTATGTATGTATGCATGTATGTATGCATGTATGTATGTATGTATGTGTGTGTGCGTGTGTGTGGATCAGTATTAGTCTTGCCAGAGTAGGCTTTGTTGAAGAGGACTAATAAATCTCCCGGCGTAACTTCGGTATAGGTACCGGAAGTACCGGATACATTTCAAGAAAGTGTTTTTTTTTTATATATATGGGGGGGGGGGTTAGGGTTAGGGGTGGGAGAAAAGGGTTTCTGTTACCTTCAGAAATGTAAACAAAGCCACTTCCGGTACTTATGGTACCTATACCGAAGGATCGCCAACTCCCCTTAATATCCGTTACTATTCTCAGTTGGCTCTATAGACCGAAACACTGCCAGCCACCTAGCCCATATTAAACCAAAAACTTCGATTAACTGATCTCAAGAAAGTTATCTCCCTTGAGATTTTATTATATTTTTTTTGTCTTAAACATTTCTTGGGTGAATTTTTGTTTACTCCTTCTTGGATAATTTTTAGTTGCTCGAAGTTTTTAACTCAGTCTATGATTTGCTTAGACCCTACGAAAAATGTATTTGCACGGAAAAAAAATCAGTTCATCAGACCAGTTTTAAGCAATCTAAATATTAACATTTTATTATTTTTATTTCGATAGTCATTAAAGTATTAAAGTTGTTTAATTATGTTTCGGCTGCAGATGGCTTTATATGAATTTAACACGTCGAAGTACAGTTATGACGTGTTATGTAATATGGACAGAGACGGGCACTTTCTATACAGAATAGTTTTGAAAAAAAAATAATAATAAAGCATCAAAACTCAGCTTGAACGGGTAGAATTTATGATCTAGTTAGAGCCGATTCCCCTTCGTCGCTCCAAATCGTCTGCAAGCGTATTTTACTAAATCAATAAATAACTTATATCATGCAGTGTACACGGATACCCTCTTTCCCCTTGTTAACGATGCAATTCATATGTACTTTTAACTGGACTAGTTTTCTTGCCATTGTTTGTTAATATCGAGAGTTGCTTTTTATTCTTATATGTAAATAGTTGATTTACAGTGCTTAAAATGTTTTCTTTTGATGGTGTAAAAATTAGATTTCACATCAAATACATCGGATTATTTTGTTTCAGCATGTCATAGCAGCCATTACCATCATCACTAACACCATCAACATCATCATCATCATCAATCAGAAGGTAAGTGAGAGAGAGAGAAGATGCGAGCGGCGGCGGCGGTAGCGGCGGCAGTTATGGTGGTAGTGGCGGTAGTGGTGGTGGTGGTGATGGTAATATTTACCGCGGAGTTAGAAAATTTTTACGTATCTGTGATTTCATAACCTGGTTGCAAATAGTTTCACTCCCTCCTACCACCGTTGCTTTAACAACTGTGACCACTACGTCGCCCCCCCCCACCACCACCACCACTTGTTCCTTTACCAAAAACATTAAAAAAAAAACAAAAAGAAAGAAATAAAGCAGGCGGGCGGAGTGATACAGTCTGTTCCGTTTACAAACATGGAGTCGTACGTGATCTGTTGGTGTTTCTTGTAAAGGACAGGAAAAGAAATCCTCTTTAACGTCGTCGAAGCTGACCCGACTTCTTCTTCTTCTTCCCCCTATTTCTGACACCTTACCTTTCAGTGTATGTTGTTTTTTATTATTCTTTATCGAAAAAAGCGACGTTTCCTTTTTGCCTCTGTTTTGCCATAACATGATTTTTTTTTTTTTCTCTTTCTAAAAGGTTAAACCTTTAACTTTTTTTTGCAAATCAAAAAAAAAAAACCTCAAAACAAAAAAATTTGGGCGATCTTTCGTCTTTAGTAGACCTTTCCGTCGATTTCCGTAAAAAAATTTTTTTTATTTATTTTTGTATTGAAAAGTCAAAATCGGACAAAAAACCCCAAAAACTTATTTATTTCCCTATGCTAAGTTTAAAAAATTATGGTTAATCCTTAAATTTTTGCAATCATCAAAAAACCTCAAAACAAAATTTGGGCGATCTTTCGTCTTTAGTAGACCTTTCCGTCGATTTTCGTAAAAAAATTTTTATTTATTTATTTTTGTATTGAAAAATCAAAATCAGAAAAAAACCCCCCAAAAAACCTATTTAATTCCTATGCTAAGTTTAAAAAATTATGGTTTAATCCTTAAAAATTTTGTTTCCTAAATTTTACCAAAAAAAAAAAAATAATAATAATAATAATAACAATAACAACTCATGTTTTTACTCATCTAAATAATTAAAAAAAATATTTAATTCCATACATTCCGGATCCTAATTAAGGTGTTAAAAAATATCACCTAATTTATCGGGAATTATAGTATTAGGAAAAATACTAAAAATTCGTCTAAAGTATGATTAATCTGCATCTGTTATTGTTTTGAATATAAAACCAGAGTGTGACATCTTTAGTGAATCCATTTACTTAGTATTTCCTAATACGGAGGCCCATCGAGAGTCGTTTCAGCCGTGACCACCCTGTCAGTTGGACGACAGTCACCCCTGCCTCACAAAAAAAAAAAACCGAGCTCCATCTTTTGGACTCCCTTGTTCAACGTGTCCTTGCTTGACTTCGTTGTTTTGTTTTCAAAGGCAACAGTAGGGTAATAATCATGATGATGGAGATTTGATTGCTATTTCTAGCAGGTTGAGTTGCCCCTTAAAAATGTCTTTTCCTTGTTGCTTCATTCTCTATAAATGCTTATGTGTCTGTCATTCAATGGGTCAAACGGATGTTTATATATATATATATATATATATATATATATACAAATTGAGAATTGCTAATGCTTGTATACTTGAAGCATCCACTCATATATATATATTATATATATATATATATATATATATATAATAACAAAGGGTAAAATTAATTAATTAACTAGTAATCAATAATTTCACCAAGTAGAATTCGGCATGCTAAGGTTCTCTGGCTGCTATTTCTAAACAACTTCGGTATGTGGTAAAGCAAATCTTTGCTGAGCTCCAATTATAATATATATATATATATATATATATATATATATATATATATATATATATATATGGGTTTTGTGATGCAATCAGGTAAATAAAGCACACACATATATATGTGTGTGTATGCATGGTATGTAAGTATCTATCTATGTATGTATCAATGGGGCACTTGTTAATATTCATCCTAATTGCATTTTAGTTAACTCTGTGAGCATGTTATAGCTTTAATTTCTACCTCCGTTATATGATTACAATGATGTCGACGACGACGATGTTGTATATGGATATTTATATATTTATGTACATATTTACGTTCATAAGTTTATTTATATTTTTGTATTACACTAACAAACAAATATTCATCCTAATTGCATTTTAGTTAACTCTGTGAGCATGTTATAGCTTTAATTTCTACCTCCGTTATATAATTACAATGATGACCACAACAACGATGTTGTATATGGATATTTATGTATCTATGTACATATTTACGTTCATAAGTTTATTTATATTTTTGTATTACACTAACAAACAAATATTCATCCTAATTGCATTTTAGTTAACTCTGTGAGCATGTTATAGCTTTAATTTCTACCTCCGTTATATAATTACAATGATGACCACAACAACGATGTTGTATATGGATATTTATGTATCTATGTACATATTTACGTTCATAAGTTTATTTATATTTTTGTATTACACTAACAAACAAATATTCATCCTAATTGCATTTTAGTTAACTCTGTGAGCATGTTATAGCTTTAATTTCTACCTCCGTTATATAATTACAATGATGACCACAACAACGATGTTGTATATGGATATTTATGTATTTATGTACATATTTACGTTCATCTGTTTATTTATATTTCTGTATATATTTACACCAACAAACAAATTATTCCTAGGTGTAACAACCAAAATGTGCAAAATACATCCTTTACAGTTAATGAAAAAAAAGAAGTGCTGTTAAAGAAAGATAACTCATACTAACCGACTTATAATTGGCTGCACAAAGGTGACATGCACTTCTTCTTATATGTTCAGTATCATAAACAAGTAACACGAGATGTGAAGGTATTGCTTAAAAAGTTCAGCAATTTTGGCTGATTATTATGCAGATTAGCCCTTATATAATGTTTGTGTTGTTTACTGGTGTAGAAAAAGGTAACGTAATTTATGTTGAGTCATAAAATATTAAATAATATAAGATAATAGATTGCTTTTAGTTGTTTAGGATCTTTTCGGTTTGAACGGCAGTTTTTTAAAAATAATTTCTAGGTAACTAAAAAAATTTTAAACCTCGTATACTGGTAGAATGTGTTTATGAAACATCTTTTTCTCTTGGCTTTATTGAGAAAATTCTATTGTTTGTAAGATATTTGTTGTTTTTTTTTCTTCATTTTCTGCAATTTCAACCAATCAATGACGTCTATTAAGGTAACCCTCCCCCCCATTCTGTGCCGTTTGAATATGTCCCTCGTTTAAGAAACAGATTGGGTTTATTTACATTTGTGAAGAAAAAAAGATACCCTTCCTCCCCACCTCTAACTAACCCTAACCCTAAACATTGAAATGCAATAAATCGATAATTATGGGTGACAATTTCATATGAAACCGCTAGGAAAAACTGCCGTTCAAACCGAAAAGATCCAAAACACTTTTATGATGCGCTGGGTAAAAAATAGGTAAAAAATAATAACATTTCGAATATCAGCGATTCTGTGTTCGCAATTTTCAAAAACTAAGAACATTATATTTTTTGTTTATGAGAAAGTGATTTGGATTAGAATACTTTTTTTTCTATAGATATGTAACAGATGGATGTTGTTTATTGTGGACTTAGTTGAGTTGACAGAATGTAGAGATAAGAGATTGATTTGAAGAACCATATGTATTTTATATATAAACCGAAATTTATTTATTCTCTTTAAATTGGTAACGAAATGTATTTATATACATTCAAACATCACTGCAGTTTGTGTTTAGTTTGGAGCTCGGGTATGTATACTCTTTTACTTGTTTAAGTCATTTGACTGTGGCCATGCTGGAGCATCACCTTTAGTCGAGCAAATCGACCCCAGGACTTATTCTTTGTAAGCCTAGTACTTATTCTATCGGTCTCTTTTTGCCAAACCGCTAAGTTACGGGGATGTAAATACACCACCATCGGTTGTCAAGCGATTTTGGGAGGACAAACACAGACACACAAACATCTACACATACATATATATATACGATGGCTTCTTTCAGTTTCCGTCTACCAAATCCATTCACAAGGCTTTGGTCGGCCCGAGGCTATATTAGAAGACACTTGCCCAAGGTGCCACATAGTGGGACTGAACTCTGAACCATGTGGTCGGTAAGCAAGCTACTCAAAATCAAACCAAATCAAATCAGATATCAGAAAGCAGAACCAAAATCGAAGTCGATCAACATCAATGGAAATTGCAGCTGTGATACCAGTGCCGGTGACAAGTAAGCAAACAATCCGATCGTGGCCGTTGCCAGCTCTGCCCCGTCTGGCCTCCGTGCTGGTGGCACGTAAAAAGCACCATCCGTTCCTGGCCGTTGCCAGCCTCGCCTGGCCTCCGTGCCGGTGACACGTAGCACCATCCGTTCGTGGCCGTTACAAGCCTCACCTGGCCTCCGTGCCGGTGGCACGTAAAAAGCACCATCCGATCGTGGCCGTTGCCAGCCTGGCCTGGACCCCGTGCCGGTGACACGTAAAAAGCACCATCCGTCCGTGGCCGTCTGCCAGCTCCTTCTCGCACCTGTGCGGGTGGCACGTAAAAAGCACCCACTACATTCACGGAGTGGTTGGCATTAGGAAGGGCATCCAGCCGTAGAAACACTGCCAGATCAGACTGGGCCTGATGCAGCCTTCTGGCTTCACAGACCCCAGTTGAACCGTCCAACCCATGCTAGCATGGAAAGTGGACGCTAAATGATGATGATGATGTATGTGTGTGTGTTTGTCCCCCCAACATCGCTTGACAACCGACGCTGGTGTGTTTACGTCCCTGTAACTTAGCAGTTCAGCAAAAGAGGCTGACAGAATAAGTACTATGCTTACAAAGAATAAGTCCTGGAGTCGATTTGCTTGACTAAAGGCAGTGCCCCAGCATGGCTGCAGTCAAATGACTGAAACAAGTAAAAGAGTATATATTACTAGAGCTACTTTTAGTTCATAATATATATAGGCGCAGGAGTGGCTGTGTGGTAAGTAGCTTGTTTACCAACCACATGGTTCCGAGTTCAGTCCCACTGCGTGGCACCTTGGGCAAGTGTCTTCTACTATAGCCTCGGGCCGACCAAAGCCTTGTGAGTGGATTTGGTAGACGGAAACTGAAAGAAGCCCATCATATATATATATAGGCATAGGAGTGGCTGTGTGGTAAGTAGCTTGTTTACCAACCACATGGTTCCGAGTTCAGTCCCACTGCGTGGCACCTTGGGCAAGTGTCTTCTACTATAGCCTCGGGCCGACCAAAGCTTTGTGAGTGGATTTGGTAGACGGAAACTGAAAGAAGCCCATCATATATATATATAGGCATAGGAGTGGCTGTGTGGTAAGTAGCTTGTTTACCAACCACATGGTTCCGAGTTCAGTCCCACTGCATGGCACCTTGGGCAAGTGTCTTCTACTATAGCCTCGGGCCGACCAAAGCTTTGTGAGTGGATTTGGTAGACGGAAACTGAAAGAAGCCCATCATATATATATATAGGCATAGGAGTGGCTGTGTGGTAAGTAGCTTGTTTACCAACCACATGGTTCCGAGTTCAGTCCCACTGCGTGGCACCTTGGGCAAGTGTCTTCTACTATAGCCTCGGGCCGACCAAAGCCTTGTGAGTGGATTTGGTAGACGGAAACTGAAAGAAGCCCGTCGTATATATGTATATATATATATGTGTGTGTGTGTGTGTTTGTCCCCTTAGCATTGCTTGGCAACCGATGCTGGTGTGTTTATGTCCCTGTCACTTAGCGGTTCGGCAAAAGAGACCGATAGAATAAGTACTGGGCTTACAAAAAAAGAATAAGTCCCGGGGTCGAGTTGCTCGATTAAAAGGCGGTGCTCCAGCATGGCCGCAGTCAAAATGACTGAAACAAGTAAAAAGAAAAAAGAAAGAATAGGCTTTGCATTATTATTAGGGTTGTGGTTGTTTAGCATGCCTTTGATCAAAAGCACTCCTACCATGACCATTCCATCTTTTTCCCTAAGCGCAGTGCACCTATGACCACATTGTACAAGCTTTTGGATATTTGACTCCTATTTCTGGCAGAATTAGTGACCACATAGTTGACTCCCAAAGTGGAGTGATAGAAAGTGGCTGTATTAAACTAAGCGTCTTTTAGTATATCTAGTTACATATTTGTGCTTTCTGAGTTCAAATCTCAGATGGTGGGCCGTCAGCTTTGCATTTCATCCTCCCATGTGTAATAAGTGTCAGTTTTTTTTTGTTTTTTTTCCTTTTGCCTAATCGCTTTATGCCCTACAAGCTCATAAAGTTGAAGCTTATCCATGTTTTTGAGGTTTTTAGGTGAATGAAAGTGCAAAACTTCCTCTTAAACAAAAGTGCTCGGTCCACCCTTACCCCAGTTGCCACTGGTTCTTATTTTTGGCTAAGTGGGCTTAATGAAGTGTTATGCCCAAGGACACAGCATGCTACCTGGTCCAGAAATTGAGGCCACAGCCCAAAGATTGTTAACCAACTACTCAAGAATTCGCTTTCAATGAAAGTGCAAAACTTCCTCTTAAACAAAAGTGCTCGGTCCACCCCTACCCCAGTTGCTGCTAGTTCTTATTTTTGGCTAAGTGGGCTTCAGTAATGAAAAATGAAGTGTTATGCTCAAGGACACAGCATGCTACCTGGTCCAGAAATTGAGGCCACAGCCCAAAGTTTGTTAACCAACTACTCAAGAATTCGCTTTCACGTCAGTGAGATACTGGAATGAAAGAAATCATGTAGAATCCTCAGCCAAACTTGTGGCTCCATGCCAATGCAAGAAATCATTAAAAGACCAGTGGAAGGGGTAAAAGAAATGACTGGTATGGTTGAGTGCCAATGTATGATAAAAGAAAGGCAGGCAGAGGCCTTACAATATCTGTATTTACATCATTCGGAAACCTCATGCTTGATGTTCTATGAATGATGATTTACGTCACCCAAGAACTTAAAAATATAATTCTTGATGTTTTGAATTCCTGTCTTGGCAAAATCAGATTTGCCCTTCGTGATTCTATGGATTTGCTAAAATAGCTGCTACAACTAAATAGGGGAAGATCATGACATTTGTTTATACTACATGAAATTGGACTGGTGCCTAAGGTGGGAGGGGCTAGTGGGGGAAGGTTATCTTACCGTAATGGTTGAAAATAAATATCAGAAAACTATTCTTTTTTTTTTTTTTTTTTGAGAAGGATGGGCAGTGTTTAGAATGGCTTTCTTTACTCATTACCTTCGCAAGCCTCCTGAGGCCAGTGTGATCAACAGGATTTAGATATTTCTCTCAAACAGTTGCAGGTAGACAATTGAAGGAGAAACATGTCCAAGGAAGGAATTCCAGAGAGTATATTTACAAGGGAGTAAGGACTGGGCTTCGCATTTTTTACTGAGACAGGAGTTAGCACAGTATAGGGTGGGCGAAGAGGAGGGGTGAGATGTTTTGCTGTACCTTGACCAATGCTGTTAGAAGTTTGGTGTATACTCTGTGGTGTATTTAGCCATTTAGCTTCCACCATCAATTTTACAATCCATATTTATTTTTCAAATATAATTTCTGTGTGTGTGTGTGTATATATATGTGACCTCGTGTGTACCGTTGGCGATTTTTTTTCCTCTGTCTTCCCTTCACTGGATATTTCCTTCTCCTATGTTTCCGACGAAGAGCTCTGCTTGAAACGTTAAACCCTCCTTCTTTCCTTCTTTCCTGAGCGTCCAATAATACTATATTTGTTCCACGCCCTCGCGTTGTTGTGTTTTTTTGTGCTTTCTTGTTTGGATTAACTTTATATATATATATATATATATATATATATATATATATACAGCTGAAATTGCGAGGATGATATGGTTCTTGACTGAGGATAGGAAGCTTCGAATGACCTGTCCTTGTTTTTTTTGTATCGTCTATCTGGATGTTTTATTGTCCCATTTATGTATCACCTGTGTGATCATGGATGTTTTGCATTCTTGTCCCATTTTGTATTTTATGTATATATATATATATATGTATGTATGTATGTACGTATGTTTGTTCATACACACACACACATGGACTTATTCTGTTTAGCTAAAACATTGACACAACGAATTCACAGGGAATGGACAGGATTCTGTGACATTCATGTTTTTCTCAAAGGTAAAATGGTTTCAACAGTTGACAGCCAAAACTATAACTATGACAACTACCACCACAGCCACCACCACCGACTCCACCATCTAAAGGGGTATATCTCAAAACATTTGTTTATGTATTAGACACAATAGTACTAAATGTTATTTGTTTATTTAGGTTATCACCATTAGATACATTATCACTCTAGCCTACACCTAGTATTTTATTTATCCAAATCATATGTATGTGTGTGTATATAGTATATATATATGTATATATATATGTGTGTGTGTGTATAGATATATATATATATATAGCCAGATCACTCACAAGTGCTACTGGCACTATGTAATCTGGTATAACCTGTTGCGTGATGAGCAGCTTGTTGGGGAGTAAACCGGTTCCCCAGTTATGCTTGCCTGGTAAGAGGGTTGTTAGGAGAATGAAAAGCTAAGTCAGCCTTGGAGTAAAAAGAATGCAACTGATACAGATTAAAATGCCATGAAATATTTTCTTTTAACACACCAGCTTTTTGCCACAACACACATACGCACACTTGTTGGGTTTCTATATATTGTTCACTCTTCGAATTTCATTCACAAGGCTTTGGTCAACTCGAAGCTATTGTAGTAGAACACTGTTGCTCAAAGAGCTGTGTGTTGGGATGGAACCCAAGTGCATGTAGTTACAAAATTAATTTCTTAATCATGTGGCTATACTCTTACTCTTTTACTTGTTTCAGTCATTTGACTGCGGCCATGCTGGAGCACCGCCTTTAGTCGAGCAAATCGACCCCGGGACTTATTCATTTTGTAAGCCCAGTACTTATTCTATCGGTCGCTTTTGCCGAACTGCTAAGTGACGGGGACATAAACACACCAGCATCGGTTGTCAAGCAATGTTAGGGGGCCAAACACAGACACACAAACACAGACATACATATATACGACAGGCTTCTTTCAGTTTCCGTCTACCAAATCCACTCACAAGGCATTGGTCGGCCCGGGGCTGTAGCAGAAGACACTTGCTCAAGGTGCTACGCAGTGGGACTGAACCCGGAACCATGTGGTTGGTTAGCAAGCTACTTACCACACAGCCACTCCTGCGCCCGCTATGCAGGCATTAGTTCATTATTTCTTTCGCATAGGTCAACTCAGCCAGGTATTGCAAGCTGTTTGCTTCCTAACCGCATGGCTTTGGGTTCATTCTCACTGCGTGGCACACTGGGCAAGTATCTTCTATGCTAGTCCCCAAGATGGCTAAAGTCTTGTGAATGGATTTTAGTAGATGGAAACAGAGCCTGTTGTGTGTGTGTATGTGTGTGTGTATGTGTGTGCTACTGTCTCTGCTTTGACTCTGTGTGATAGGTGTAAAATGAGTAGAACTATCATACAACCAGTGTCCTTTATTTCCAGTCTTCCATGAAAATATGTCTGGGTCATAGAAAATATCTTTATATATAAAAGTGAAGTTGTGTGTCTGTCTCCTACGATTTAGATTCCTAACTACTCCCACATTTTGCGGTGTAGTTTAACCAAAACCGGGTATCTTATAGTCGTGATTCATATCAAGCCCTTCTGGGTATTAGCGCACGTCTACGATGAGTCTACGATTTTAAAAACAATTTACCATCATTCTTTTCCATTTTAATGCATTTTTTCGCTATTATATAAGGGAAGTAACTCTCTAAAAATGTCTACGATGAGTCAACGATTTAAAAAAAAATTTACCATAATTTTTTTGCTATTTTTTTGGCTATAACTCTCTAAAAATGTTTATATAGTTATTTCCCTTACAAACCCAAGCAACGCCGGGCGATACTGCTAGTATTAAATATAGAACTGTAAATATTACCATGTTTAGAATTAGGTCAGGGTTGATCATAGGGAGAGAATCCTGTTGTAGAAAATCTGCTTTGACAAATTCCGTCTGACCCATGCAAGTATGGAAAAGTGGATGTTAAAATTAAAATAAGAGCTGTGATGATGCGGAGGATAGATAATGACCACAGCTGACCAGCAAAACTACACACAAACTGCAATATATGTCAACTATCATCATCATCACCATCATCATCGTTTAACGTCCGTTCTCCATGCTAGCATGGGTTGGACGGTTCGACCGGGGATCTGGGAAGCCAGAAGGCTGCACCAGGCTCCAGTCTTATCTGGCAATGTTTCTACAGCTGGATGCCCTTCCTAACGCCAACCACTCCGTGAGTGTAGTGGGTGCTTTTTACGTGCCACCTGCACAGGTGCCAGGTGAGGCTGGCAACGGCCGCGGTCGGATTGGTGTATTTTACGTGCCACCAGCACGGAAGCCAGTCAACGCGGCACTGGCATCAGCCACGATTCGGATGGTGCTTTTTACGTGCCACCTGCACAGGTGCCAGGCGAGGCTGGCAACGGCCACGGTCGGATTGGTGTATTTTACGTGCCACCGGCACGGAAGCCAGTCGACGCAGCACTGGCATCGGCCACGAGTCGAATAGTGCCTTGTTAACTTTCATTTTTTTTCTCTATACAGTGTCTGACCCGATTTTTTAAGCCTCTCCACTGAAGATCCGTTGAAGAGTTGATGGAGCAGCACTAGAAGATGTCGTTAGCACCAAAACTTGTGTGTCCTGTTAACAGGATCCACTACATATCACTCAGCTCCCTACTCCTTTCACCGAGGGCGGCAGCTATCAAAACAACACCACCAGGTATGTTTGTTGTTTCCTCAACATTTCTTTCTCCTACTCTCTTTTACTCTTTTACTTGTTTCAGTCATTTGATTGCGGCCATGCTGGAGCACCGCCTTTAGTCGAGCAAATCATCGAACCCCGGGACTTATTCTTTGTAAGCCCAGTACTTATTCTATGGGTCTCTTTTGCCGAACCGCTAAGTGACGGCGATGTAAACACACCACCATCGCTTGTCAAGCAATGCTAGCGGGACAAACACAGACACACAAACATATACATACACATACATATATATATATACATATATACGACAGGCTTCTTTCAGTTTCCGTCTACCAAATCCACTCACAAGGCTTTGGTCGGCCCGAGGTTATAGTAGAAGACACTTGCCCAAGGTGCCACGCAGTGGGACTGAACCCGAAACCATGTTGTTGGTTAGCAAGCTACTTACCACACAGCCACTCCTGCGCCTCACAGCCACGCCTCGGATAAGAAAGAATCTTGTGTCATTATCTCTGTCTCTCCTTCACTCATCAATATCATCATCATCATTTAATGGTCATTTTCCGTGCTGGCATGGGTTTGGATGGTTTGACCATTGCTGGGAAGCAGGAAAGCTACACCAGGTTCCAGTCCGATTTGGCATGGTTTTCTATGGCTGGATGCCCTTCCTAACACCAACTACTTTACATTGTATGCTGGGTACTTTTTATGTAGTACCAGCATGAGTGCTTTTATATGGTACCAAGCGCAGGTACACACTTTGTAGATTAATGCAATGCACAAAACCATGCAATTTTTAAGTGTTCCTCTTAAAATTGTTCGTAATCCATGTTGATGTTGGACAAGGTAGCCTTATCCAGTTGTGAGGTTTATTCATATGAAACCAATGACAGTATTGTTAATCTCCAAATAAAAAATATATTTAACCAATAGAGGCAATGTTTAGCACTCATTCTCACTGCTTCCCACAATTGTTTACATATATACAGTGGCCCAGTGGTTAGGGCAGCGGACTCGCGGTCGGAGGATCGCGGTTTCGATTCCCAGACCGGGCGTTATGAGTGTTTATTGAGCGAAAACACCTAAAGCTCCACGAGGCTCCGGCAGGGGGTGGTGGTGAACCCTGCTGTACTCTTTCACCACAACTTTCTCTCGCTCTTTCTTCCTGTTTCTCTTGTACCTGTATTTCAAAGGGCCAGCTTTGTCACATTCTGTGTGTCACGCTGAATCTCCTCGAGAACTACGTTAAGGGTACACGTGTCTGTGGAGTGCTCAGCCACTTGCACGTTAATATCACGAGCAGGCTGTTCCGTTGATTCGGATCAACCGGAACCCTCGTCGTCGTAACCGACGGAGTGCTTCCATTCCACATATATACAAGCATACATACATGCATACATACATGCATGCAACAAGGGTTTTCAGTAGATACAATCAACAGAATTGCCTGCTCATGAAAATAATGCGCGAGTGGGTGAGCATTTCACAGACAGGTATACTCTTAACGTAGTCTGAAAAATATTGTCCTTTAACCCTTTTTGCTATTTCCTTAACTGTGGAGTTGATATAGTGAGGTCTCATACCTCTGTGCACCCATATTAAGGTGTTCATATCTTAATTAAAATTACGATCAAAGTCTCATAATAGGGTTCCATTAAAAAATTTAGGGTTTCCAAGAATAAGGTGTCTTTTGATATCTATATATATAAAACTGTAGTTGTGTGAGTGTCTGTCCCCTTCGATTTAGATTCCTAACTACTCCCACATTTTGCGGTGCAGTTTAACCAAATTCGGGTATCTTATAGTCGTGATTTATATCGAGCCCGTCTGGCTATTAGCGTGCGTCTACGATGAGTCTACGATTTTAAAACTAATTTAACATCATTTTTTATTCCATTTTAATGCATAATTTTTCGTGTGTCGATGGCGGCGGAGTTGGCGTCCACGCTCAAACACCTGCACCTGTGTTTGCTTCTCCCCCTTCTTCCCTCCCTCGTGAAGCTGTGGGGAAGGGAGTGTAAGGAAATCAACGTCGTAAAGCGTTGTCAAGGAGACCAGCGTTCTTTTAGAACAACGACTTCATGGCTTGAAGACACCAAAACAGAAATGGCTAAGAAAGCCCGAATTGGCATCTATAAGGGAAGTAACTCTCTAAAAATGCTTATATAGTTATTTCCCTTACAAACCCGAGCAACGCCGGGCGATACTGCTAGTATATTATAAAAAAAATTTCCAAATGAATGTTTTTATGTTCTGTTACATATGAATAGTTTCTCCCTCTAAACTAATTCCTGTTTCATTTAATGTTGTATTGAATGTGTAAAATATAGGTGAGGGTTCTGTGATTTTTTTTTGTTTTTGCTTAGGAAAATAGAAAAGGGTTCTGTGGCAAAATATGTTTGGGGACCACTGACCTAGGTAACAGAAAATATTAACTACATCTGCTTGTTTTAAAAAAAAATGATTTGCTTAACCCTTTTGTTCCCATATTTCTGTGTTTCAATTAATTTTGTAATTAATGAAAAATTTTGTAAAATAATTAGAAATATTGAATTTCTAAATGTCTCAGAGAGACATGAGCGGTGGTGGGGCAATATAATGGTTGTATACTGTCAACTTAACATGACAGTCCCGTAAAGGGAATCACACCACTGCTATTTTAGCCCTAGGAAGCATCGACGCTTCCTGTCGGCTTTGACACATTTCCTGTGTCCTTTATATATCTCTTTTACTCTTTTACTTGTTTCAGTCATTTGACTGCGGCCATGCTGGAGCACCGCCTTTAGTCGAGCAAATCGACCCCGGGACTTATTCTTTGTAAGCCCAGTACTTATTCTATGGGTCTCTTTTGCCGAACCGCTAAATGACGGGGACGTAAACACACCAGCATCGGTTGTCAAGCAATGCTAGGAAAGACAAACACATACACACACATATATACATATATATATATACATATATACGACGGGCTTCTTTCAGTTTCTGTCTACCAAATCCACTCACAAGGTATTGGTCGGCCCGGGGCTGTAGCAGAAGACACTTGCCCAAGATGCCACGCGGTGGGACTGAACCCGGAACCATGTGGTTGGTTAGCGAGCTACTTACCACACAGCTACTACTGCGCCTATATATATATATATATACATATATACGACGGGCTTCTTTCCCTTTCCGTTTCCGTCTACCAAATCCACTCACAAGGCATTGGTCGGCCCGGCACTATAGCAGAAGACACTTGCCCAAGATGCCACGTGGTGGGACTGAACCCGGAACCATGTGGTTGGTTAGCAAGCTACTTACCACACAGCCACTCCAACTTTGTCGTTTATTAATCTGGTGTTTGGGACATTAATTAACAGGACATTTTGATGGAAGGGTTCAGTTTAGATCACTTTAAAACGAGAAACTTGTATCACAAAACCAGGGGGTGATCTCAAAAAAAAAAAAAAAACCCCTCCAGCTCTCATGGGTAATTTCTTTTTTTTTCTCTTCAGTTTTTCCAAATGTCCTTCCTGTACCGAGCAGCTGTACTTCCAAGTTACTGAACTGCCAACTGAGTACATCATCTTTATTATACCGCTTCAGTGGTGGTAGTGGTAGCAGTGGCAGCAGCAGCAGCAGTAGTGGTGGTGACAACAACAACAACAAAGACAATGTCACCAGCGAGGGCAGTGGTGCCAGTGGGACCATTGGTCAAAGTGGCAGTGGTGGTGGCCGCAATGGAGGCGACGTGCATGACAGCAGTGGCAAGAATCGTGGGGACAGAGTCGGAGCCAGTGGTGCTGGTTCTTCTGGTGGTGGAAGTACCACCGGTGATAAGAAAGGGAACCAGTTGTGCTGCCCCAAATGTGGAGACCCTTGTACACACGTTGAAACATTTGTATGTAAGTAGTATCTCTAATTCACCCTCTTCCCCTCTCTCTCCCTTCCTCTCTCTCTCCCTTCCTCTCTTTCTCCCTTCCTCTCTCTCTCCCTCTTTCTCTCCCTTCCTCTTTCTCTCTCTGTCCTTCTCTCTCCCTTCCTCTCTCTCCCTCTTCCTCTCTCTTTCTCTCTCTCTCTCTCCCTTCCTCTCTATCTTCTATTTATCTTCCTTTGTTTTCCTCCTCTTCCCCATCATCATCATTGTCGTTTTAACATCCACTTTTCCATTCTTGCATGGATCAGATGATATTTATTGAGGTAAACTTTCTATCATGGGATATCCTTCCCGTCACCAGCCCTTACCTGTTTCCCAGCAGAATAATGTTTCCTTCTGACAAGGCATAATTTCACAGAAAAATATAAAAAAAAACCCAAACAACTGGCACTCCATTGGTTATGATGACAAGGGTTTCTGTTGATGCAATCAACAGAATTGCTTGCTCATGAAATGCACCAGCACAGGTGCATTTTACATGACACCAGCACAGATGCTTTTTACGTGGCATCAGCATCGATGCTTTTTTATGTGGCACCAACCTGCACCAGTATATTTATGGTTAACCCCTTACCCGGCAGAAACGAATATATGCGTTTTGACCGAAATCGTTTTTTTCTATCTCTGGCGAGTTAACTCGTCAAAAGATAGACTCGCCAAAATCGACAGCAAACGAGTTCCTTCGTCTAAAAATGGGTTAACTCGTTTCTGCCCAAAGCGGTAATTTAAAATCAATATTATTGAATTAAAATTCATAATAAATAAGGTTTGAAATATACCTCGAAATCACCATTCAAAACATAGTAAAATAAAACAATTAAAAAACATGTCTGAAAAAATACATTTATTTTCAAAATAATTGTTGGGTAAGGGGTTAATAATGTTTTGACTTTTTTTGTCATTTTCTTTTATTTTTTTGCAGCTTCAACCAGATTTGTAAAATGTGAAAAATGCCATCATTTTTTCGTGGTCTTGTCTGAAACGGATTCAAAGAAAAGCTTTAAAGAAAGCAAAGAAGAGCGCCAAGGTCCAGCTCGAAGTCCTCCGCCTGCACCTAAAAAGGCCAGTAACCCCTTTATTTTGTCTCCCTCACAATTCTTTTTATTTGTTTTTTTTTCTCTTTTTATTTTCTATAAACACGAAGAAAATATCAGTTGGAGGGGAAGGTGGGGGAAGTAGGTGTGTGTCAGGGAGGTATTAAGCGGCAAAATGAGATGTGATGGTCATGTCTGGAACTAATGATTGTCCGCCTTATTACAGTCTTATCTGTTGTTTTCGATGAAGGTCAACACTGATTGATCGGTCCAATGATCAAAGATGGCATTTTGAGTTATGATCATCTTACCTTTTTTTTGTTGTTATCAGATACATATCTTGAAGACTATACTATTCAATATATACCTCCTATCTTGTAGGATGACACGGTATACTTGCTATTTGTTGCAAGTCAACTGACCAAATTAATGCTTCCTCAAAGACATTTTGACTTTTGTCTGTTTCCCAATATTAATTTCTAGCTCAGGCACAATGTCACACCTTTTTTTGTGGGAGGTTACAGATCATCATCATCATCATCGTTTAACGTCCGTTCTCCATGCTAGCATGGGTTGGACGGTTCGACCAGGGATCTGGGAAGCCAGAAGGCTGCACCAGGCTCTGGTCTTATCTGGCAACGTTTCTACAGCTGGATGCCCTTCCTAACGCCAACAGATGATTAAATCAACTCAAGAGTTTGACTGGTGCTTTATTTTATTAACTGAAGAAGGATGAAAGGCTAAGTTGACCTCATCAGGATTTGAACTCATAACATAGAAGGCTGTAACCAAAAACTACAAATCATTTTGTCTAATAATTCTGCTACCACCTTGACTGGCTTCCGTGCCGGTGGCACGTAAAAAGCACCAATCCGATCATGGCCGTTGCCAGCCTCGCCTGGCACCTGTGCTGGCAGCACGTAAAATGCACCCACTACACTCATGGAGTGGTTGGCATTAGGAAGGGCATCCAGCTGTAGAAACACTGCCAGATCAGACTGGAGCCTGGTGCAGCCTCCTGGCTTCCCAGATCCCCGGTCGAACCGTCCAACCCATGCTAGCATGGAGAACGAACGTTAAACGATGATGATGACACTGCCCTTGTCTGTTTTTTCAAAATTGCATTCTAATGTTGGTTTGTTCTCTCTCCACTTCAGATCTATGACTATCTGGATAAATATGTTGTTGGCCAGGAATATGCCAAGAAGGTCCTTTCTGTTGCTGTCTACAACCATTACAAACGGATCTACAACAACCAACCTCCACCGTCTCCCTCGACAGCTAAAAGTAACCAGGAAGTAGCATCCACGGTGGAGAATTCTCGGCAGTTTCCTAATACATTCACCCCAAGAGGTAAAAACTGACTAAAATTATGCACTTATCTCTCTCTCTGTTTCTACTTCTCTCTCTCTGTCTGTCTCTCTTTCTTGAGTCCTGGATTAACTTCGTGGTTAAGAAGTTGACTTCCCAATCATGTGATTTCAGGTTCAATCCCACTGTATGGCATCTTGGGCAAGTGCCTGCTGTTATAGACTTAGGCTGATCAACCAATTGAAAGTGAATTTGGTAAAGTGAACTATACCAAGCGCATACACACACACACACACACATATCAATATTTGATATTTAAACCGGCCATATCCGGCCAAAATAGTTAATCTGTTTTATGTTCAAACTGACCAGATCCAGGTTCTCACACCTACCCTACAATGTTATTCTACATTAAGTAATTACACCATCAAGATCTTGAAGATATGAGATAATGCATAATTAATTCAAATCAATGGGAATCAATAGGCATTATGTTTGATTGAATAATCTGAACACTAAAGGGTTAAGCATTCATAATTCAAATGATGTTAGATATGTTGATATATTTGTATAAAGAAGAGTGGTGTGTGAATTGCTTAAGGTGGTGGTGGCCGCCGCTACTGCAGCAGCACATACAGCTGGCTTCTGTGTTTTCTATTTTCTCTGTGATTCTTTCCTTCTCTTGCCTTTATGCAAATGTGCGGGACACACAGACACACACGACTTGAGATTTGCCTATTGTCCTTCTCCCTTTCTTACTTCCTTCTTAATCCTTCTCATTCCTCGCTTCCTCTCCTTTCCGTTACCGAGAATAGAACTCGGCTATTCATGTGTTTGCCTTCTTCCCTTTTTTTTTATTTATTTTATTTTTTATTTTAGTAGATTTATTACAAATTGCTGTCACTGGTAGCGCTTTGGGCCCAAGTCTACAACAGCAACAACAGCAGCAGCAACAACAACAACAACAGCAACAGACCCAACAGCAGCAAACTCGTGAGGGTTCACATGGCTCTGGTGTCCTTGAATCAAACTCCTACGATTTCAAGTTAGAGAAAAGTAACATACTTATGTTTGGTCCCACGGGTTCAGGTAAGAAATTTCTCGAGTTTTGAAACCAGTGGAACCTTAACCCTTTAGTGTTTGCATTATTCTGCCAAAATTAATCCTTTTTTATCCACATTGTTTTGAACTAATCATGCCTTATCTTGTAGCTTTGAGATTTTGATGAGGTAGCTGTTAATTTTTAAAACAATATTGTAGGGCTGGTGTGAGAGACCAGATCTGTCCAGTTTGAACATAAAACAGGCAGAATACTTTTGGTCGGATATGGCCAGTTTAAATGCTAAAGGGTTAATAGCATCAAACTGTTATATTTATTGTATAATGAAAGCTAAATGATAATCTACCTGGATTAATGAAGCTGCAGATCTTCTTACAGATAGGGACTAATGGTTAAGAAGATTAGTCAGTGTTGAGTGTACAGTGTTATTGACATTGTAGACTGGAAGCACTCCGTCGGTTACAACGATGAGGGTTCCGGTTGATCCGAATCAACAGAACAGCCTGCTCGTGAAATTAACGTGTAAGTGGCTGAGCACTCCACAGACATGTGTACCCTTAACGTAGTTCTCGGGGATATTCAACGTGACACAGAGAGTGACAAGGCCGGCCCTTTGAAATACAGGTACAACAGAAACAGGAAGTAAGAGTGAGAGAAAGTTGTGGTGAAAGAGTACAGCAGGGATCACCACCATCCCCTGCCGGAGCCTCGTGGAGCTTTTAGGTGTTTTCGCTCAATAAACACTCACAACGCCTGGTCTGGGAATCGAAACCGCGATCCTATGACCGCGAGTCCGCTGCCCTAACCACTGGGCCATTGCGCCTCCGACATTGTAGACTATTCCTTGAGGGAATGGAAACTGGAATAAAGAAGAATAAAAACTTATATTACTGGTGTGGTTAATGATTGTACAGGACTGTAGTGTATTGTAGAGTGGCAGTGACTGATGACTAGTGTATGATTAATGAATGGTGGTTAGTGCTGTAATATTTTGGAGGTTAATGACTGTACTGGAGTGTATGTTAGTTATTGTACTGTAGTTTGTGGTAGTTAGCTGTTTTCAGGGCTGTGGATTCAAAACAAAAAACTTTGACTCTGACTCCTGTACCATTGGTACCTCCGACTCCTGTACTATTGGTACCTCCGACTCCTGTACTATTGGTACCTCTGACTCCTGTACCATTGGTACCTCTGACTCCTGTACTATTGGTACCTCCGACTCCTGTACTATTGGTACCTCTGACTCCTGTACTATTGGTACCTCTGACTCCTGTACTATTGGTACCTCTGACTCCTGTACTATTGGTACCTCCGACTCCTGTACTATTGGTACCTTTTACTCCTGTACTATTGATACCTCCGACTCCTGTACTATTGGTACCTCCGACTCCTGTACTATTGGTACCTCTGACTCCTGTACTATTGGTACCTCTGACTCCTGTACTATTGGTACCTCCGACTCCTCTTTATGTAATTAAGTGATTGTGGTCTACCTATCTCATAAAGCATACGCTTGTACTTTGAGTGGGCCTACATGTTATAACTGGTTTATATTAAAGAATAAAGATATTGTGGTTGTATACTGTCAACTTAACGTGATAGTCCTGTAAGGGAATTACACCACCGCTGTTTAGCCCTAGGAAGCATCGACGCTTCTTTTCGGCCTTGACACATTTCCTGTGTCCTTATATATTTACGAAGGGGAGACAAACACCCCCAACAGCTAGGCCTGCATCTAGATACATGCATGTTTCAGGGTCTTGCCCATCATCAGTCTAGAGTAGCAGAGGCCTGCTAGCTGAAGATATATGTCTAGACTTCGTAAATACATATATATATTTTCAGTGAAGTTTATTCACTGATCACCAAAATCAGAAATATTTCTGAAGGAACGAAGCACTCCGTCGGTTACGACGATGAGGGTTCCGGTTGATCCGAATCAATGGAACAGCCTGCTCGTGAAATTAACGTGTAAGTGGCTGAGCACTCCACAGACACGTGCACCCTTAACGTAGTTCTCGGGGATATTCAGCGTGACACAGAGAGTGACAAGGCCGGCCCTTTGAAATACAGGTACAACAGAAACAGGAAGTAAGAGTGAGAGAAAGTTGTGGTGAAAGAGTACAGCAGGGATCACCACCATCCCCTGCCGGAGCCTCGTGGAGCTTTTAGGTGTTTTTGCTCAATAAACACTCACAACGCCCGGTCTGGGAATCGAAACCGCGATCTTATGACTGCGAGTCTGCTGCCCTAACCACTGGGCCATTGCGCCTCCACATTTCTGAATAAAGATATTGTGAGTCGGAATCAGAGTCGGTATAGTTTTTCCGACTCCGACTCCAGCTATCCCTTAATTGTTTCCGACTCCGACTCCACAGCCCTGGCTACTGTACCATTGTTTTGATAGTTAGTGCTTGTACTCTAGCTTATGATTGTCAGTGACTGTACTCTGGTACATTATGGTTAGCAACTGTACTCTAGTGTATGGTGGTTAGTGACCGTACTGTTGTCCAGTACTTTTATTTACCTGTTCATTTTGCCCATGCAGTAATTCTTCTACAGCGAAATATTGTCCATACAGTACCCAGTGTTCTGGGGGTACTAAAACTTTCATGTCAACCTTTAACCCTATGCACTTTTGTATTCCACAGGTAAAACATTGCTGGCTCAGACAATTGCCAAGTGTTTGGATGTTCCATTTGCTATCTGTGATTGCACCACGCTTACTCAAGCAGGATATGTTGGTGAAGATATTGAATCTGTGGTTGCCAAACTTCTCCAAGACAGCAGCTATAATGTAGAGAAAACTCAGCAGGGTACCTATTATTATTATTATTATTGTCATTTTTGGGGGTCAACAAAATCAACTATCCCCACTCTAAAACATTTATGAACCTCTGCCTATGTAAGAAATCATCATCATCATCATCATCATTATTATTATTATTATTATTATTATTATTATTATTATTAATCCGAGCGTAGCCGTTCGCCAGCCTCGTCTGGCACCTGTGTCAGTGGCACATAAAATCACCCACTACACTCTCGGAGTGGTTGGCGTTAGGAAGGGCATCCAGCTGTAGAAACACTGCCAGATCTGACTGGCCTGGTGCAGCCTTCGGGCTCCCCAGAGCCCAGTTGAACCGTCCAACCCATGCTAGCATGGAAAGCGGACGTTAAACGATGATGATTTATCTCTTTTTTTTTCCCCCAATTTATTTTCTTCTCATGTATCTATATTATCTTTTTGTTTTTTACTGGTTTCAGTCTTTGGGGCCCCCACCTTGAACAATCTCCACCCCTGTTAAAGTAAGCTTTATCCCTCTTTATTTCCAGGAATCATATTTCTTGATGAAGTAGATAAAATTGGTAGTGTCCCAGGCATCCATCAACTGAGAGATGTTGGAGGAGAGGGAGTTCAGCAGGTAAGATTTGGGGTGCTGTTTCTTCTAGGGTTCTCGTCAGTTCGTTTGAGCTATCATGCGTATTATGGTGTTAAGGCATAAAATAGCAATGGCTTACCAACCACATGGTTCCGGGTTCAGTCCCACTGCATGGCACCTTGGGCAAGTGTCTTCTGCTATAGCCTCGGGCCGACCAAGCCTTGTGAGTGGGTTTGGTAGATGGAAACTGAAAGAAGCTTGTCATATATATGGCGCAGGAGTGGCTATGTGGTAAGTAGCTTGCTAACCAACCACATGGCTCCGGGTTCAGTCCCACTGCATGGCACCTTGGGCAAGTGTCTTCTGCTATAGCCTCGGGCCGACCAAAGCCTTGTGAGTGGGTTTGGTAGATGGAAACTGAAAGAAGCTTGTCATATATATGGCGCAGGAGTGGCTATGTGGTAAGTAGCTTGCTAACCAACCACATGGCTCCGGGTTCAGTCCCACTGCATGGCACCTTGGGCAAGTGTCTTCTACTATAGCCTCGGGCCGACCAAAGCCTTGTGAGTGGGTTTGGTAGACGGAAACTGAAAGAATCCCGTCGTATATATGTATGTATATATATGTGTGTGTGTTTGTGTGTCTGTGTTTGTCCCCCCCAACATCGCTTGACAACCGATGCTGGTGTGTTTATGTCCTCCGTAACTTAGCGGTTCGGCAAAAGAGACTGATAGAATAAGTACTAGGCTTACAAAGAATAAGTCCTGGGGTCGATTTCCTCGACTAAAGGCGGTGCTCCAGTATAGCAAAGTTGACCTCGGCGGAATTTGAACTCACAACGTAACGGCAGACGAAATACGACTACGCATTCCGCCCGGCGTGGTAACGCTTCTGCCATTTACTATAATCACATGATGATGCAAAATGGAGGGACCCCACCACACCCATGACAAGCTTGTTTCAGTTTCCATAGATAGTGAAGATTGGTGCAACCTTCTGTCTAGCCAGCTCCTGTCAAACTGTCCAACCCATGCCAGCATGGAAAAACAGACGTTAAATGATGATGATGATGATATATATGAAGGGCGGTGAGTGAGCTGGCAAGATCGTTAGGACGCCGGGCGAAGGCAGAAACAACTTTCTCTCACACTTTTCTCCTGCATCTTGCAGCTCACCTGCGACGGACCGGCGTCCCGTCCAGGTGGGGGAACCTATACGCCAAGGAAACCGGGATACCGGCCCTTATGAGTCAGGCATGGCTCGAGAAGGAACAAACAACATATTACAGAAGGAAACCGGTCCGTCGCAGGTGAGCTGCAAGATGCAGGAGGAAAGTGTGAGAGAAAGTTGTTTCTGCCTTCGCCCGGCGTCCTAACGATCTTGCCAGCTCACTGCCCTTCATATATATCATCATCATCATCATTTAACGTCTGTTTTTCCATGCTGGCATGGGTTGGACAGTTTGACAGGAGCTGGCTAGACAGAAGATTGCACCAATCTGGGCGAAATGCTGGGCGAAATGCTTAGCGGTATTTCGTCTGCGTTACGTTAGGAGTTCAAATTCCGCCGAGGTCGACTTTGCCTTTTCCATCTTTCGGGGTCGATAAATTAAGTACCAGTTACGAACTGGGGTCGATGTAATCGACTTAATACCTATGTCTGTCCTTGTTTGTTCCCTCTGTGTTTAGCCCCTTGTGGGTAATAAAGAAATAGGTATTTCGTCTGCCGTTACGTTCTGAGTTCGAATTCCGCCGAGGTCGACTTTGCCTTTCATCCTTTCAGGGTCGATTAAATGAGTACCAGTTACACACTGGGGTCGATATAATCGACTTAATCTGTTTGTCTGTCCTTGTTTGTCGCCTCTGTGTTTAGCCCCTTGTGTGTAGTAAAGAAATAGATGATGATATATATGTAACCTGAGGCAAACCATTGAATGACCAGTGTACATGCATTTTGATCTTAAATATTTTGACCTTAAAACCTGTTCTTTTTCTTCAGGGTATGTTGAAAATGCTGGAAGGAACTATCGTCAATGTTCCTGAAAGAAACTCTCGGAAGCTCCGTGGAGAAACCATCCAAGTGGACACAACCAATATTCTGTTCATTGCTTCTGGTGCTTTTAATGGCCTTGATAGAATTGTCAACAGGAGGAAAAATGAAAAGGTACAGTCTGGCTGGAACTTATTGTATATTCTGATGAACATATTTTTTTTTTCTCCAATTGGCCCCGATCCAGCAAATCTTTTTTCATAGAACCATCCTACCTAGTGTGTCTTGGACTACACTATCCATTATAGCTTTGTATTTTTAAGATGTAAGTTGTAATGCAGGTGTGTAGTGAGTGGAATTTGGCTGCTATTTCTAGCAAATTATATATATATATATATATTAATCAATATAGGGTAGCAAAAAATTCAATAGAAATTTTTTCGCCACCAGCGGTCTAGTGAGAAAGAGAAAATAGTCAGAGACTATATATATAAATTCAACAACACTTGAGGAACGGCTTCGATAGGCCATTCAACCCACTAGAAAGAGCAGCCAGGACTCAAACCGCCAAGTAGTAGTAATTCAGAAATTAAAGGAAAATTAAAAAATTAAAAAAAAGGAAAATTAAAAAACATTTACCCTATTCATCAATGTTTTTTAATTTTCCTTTAATTTCTGAATTACTACTACTTGGCGGTTTGAGTCCTGGCTGCTCTTTCTTGTAGGTTGAATGGCCTATCGAAGCTGTTCCTCAATTGTTGTTGAATATATATATATATATATAATATATAAGAGAGAAAAATATCATATAATGGTATTGAAAGATTACAAATTGCATACTTTATGACTCAATCTATTTATATATGTATACACACACATGTATGCATGCACACATACACACACACACAATCCCACTTTGTAGATGACATTGTGAAAAGATCACTGAATTCAGTTATTGACTTATTGATCTGTGTTTTATTTATTTCAACTTTGACCTTTCAGTATTTGGGTTTTGGAGCTCATTCTGTGAGTCAGGGTCGACGCGCAGCCACTGCCTCCGACATGAAGAATCAAAGCGAGAGCAACAACACTGCTGCAGACAACGAGGAACGCGATGCATTAATCCGTCAGTCAGAAGCACGGGATCTGATTGAGTTTGGTATGATCCCAGAATTTGTGGGTCGTTTCCCCGTTGTCGTACCATTCCACAGTCTCAACGAGGATATGCTGGTACAAATCCTGACAGGTCCACGTAATGCCCTCATTCCGCAGTACATGGCTCTCTTCAGAATGGACAATGTAAGTGGAAGTTTTTCTGGCTATTATTACTTCTAGTCTTATCTCTAATATGTTGTTCGTTCCTTCTCGAGCCATGCCTGACCCATAAGGGGCCGGTATCCCGGTTTCCTTGGCGTATAGGTTCCCCACCTGGACGGGACGCCGGTCCGTCGCAGGTGAGCTGCAAGATGCAGGAGGAAATAGTGAGAGAAAGTTGTGGCGAAAGGGTCAGCAGAAGTTCATCATTACCTTCTGCCGGAGCTGCGCGGAGCTTAGGTGTTTCGCTCATAAACACACACATCGCCCGGTCTGAGATTCGAACCCGCGATCCCTCGACCGCGAGTCCGAAGCTCTAACCACTAGGCCATGTGCCTCCACACGTAATATGTTGTACATATATGTAACAGTAAGAAACTTTTTAATTTCTTGCGACAGACAGAAATTCATCATATTGATGTCATCAATACATTTGGTCATTTATTCATGACCCACTAAAGTTTTCCCACAAATACCTGGCACACAACACATATTCATCCGTCCATCCGTCCGTCCATCCATCCATCCACCCGCCCATCCATCCATCCGTCCGTCCATCCACTCACCCGCCCATCCATCCGTCTGTCCGTCCATCCATCCATCCACCCACCCATCCATCCACCCACCTACCTGCCCATTCATCCACTCACCCACCCATATATCCATCCATCTGTCTGTCCATCCACCCACCTGCCCATCCATCCATCCACCCACCCGCCCATCCATCCATCCACCCACCTGCCCATCCATCCATCCACCCGCCCATCCGTCTCCATCCATCCATCTTTAATGTCTCCTCTGTGTTGCATACTATGACTGGCTGTAGCTGGAAAAGGCAAAACACTTGGTGAAAAATTCTGTAAATCCATAATAGGATGAGGGCATGTGTGGTGGGCGGTAACTCTTTGAACGCCTGCTGCAAGAGGCACCCATTATGGCCACATCAGTGCAAAAGAACACGGCCCCTAGAAGGACCGCAAAGCCACACTCAGGCTGACATTGTTCGAAATTTCAAAATTCTTTTGTAACCATTATGTATGTGTCTGTATGTGTGTATTTTTCCCCTTTTTTCTGTTTGCCCACCCTGCATGTGTGTATCATATTATCTGTGTGTCTCTCATACTCATTTTTTTCTGTATTTTCTGTTTACATCTTCGTCTCTCCCTTCCTTAACTGACCTTCCCTCCTAAGTCCCATACTGTCATTGTACTTTTTACTTCAGGTTGATCTTATAGTTGAAGATAATGCCCTGAGAGCCATAGCGCAGCAGGCTTTAGAAAAGAAGACCGGCGCCAGAGGGTTGAGAGCTATTATGGTAAGTAACGTTGCCTTCGTTAATAACAAAGCATTAATCTACTAATTAACCCTTTCGTTACCATATTTATTTTGAGATGCTCTGTGTTTCTTTCAATTACTTTAAATATAACAAAGAATTTAGTAAAATAACTTGGTTATCATTAAGCTAGTGTTAGGAACATAAATTGTGACTAAGGTTTGGTGGAAGATTTTAATTCAAAATTTATGAAAACAAGACATTTGTACTCAGAACCAGAGCCGGTTTCAGCCGGGTTGGTAACGAAAGGGTTAATCAATAAATTGACCCAATATAGTTTTATCTTGGGCCTGGCAGTGAGGAGCCACTTGTGACTTAGTATGGCCAAGTTTATAGATTACTAAGCTATCAGCCAAGAGGTTGGATGTTCATATCCTGTTACCAGCTTTGTGTGATGTCTGTGGCTAAGGCACTTAATTCTCAAGTGGTGGTGCAGTCTTTCTGGCTGTAAACAGGCACCACATATCCTAGTAACAATAGACTTCTATTGCCAACAGACCACTGTCCTTGTTGTTTCTTTGTTACTAAGAATCAACGACGACAAAGCTTGTTTCTTTGTTACTAAACCCTGATGCAGCCCTTCCACTCATCAGATCCCTGTCAAACTTTGCAACCTATCTCAGCATGGAACATGGATGTTAAATGATGATGATGATGGTGATGGTGATATATATATATATATAAATACTAGCAGTATCGCCCGGCGTTGCTCGGGTTTGTAAGGGAAATAACTGTATAAGCATTTTTAGAGATGTAAAGTATAATAGCCATCTCAATATGGCTAACCACAAAGGGGGGGGGTGTTACTGTAGGTTTTTACGTTCTGAGATTTAATAATACATTTTTAGAGAGTTACTTCCCTTATATAATAGCAAAAAAAATGCATTAAAAATGGGAAAAAATGATGGTAAATTTTTTTTTAAATCGTAGACTCATCATAGACACACGCTAATACCCAGAAGGGCTCGATATGAATCACGACTATAAGATACCCGGTTTTGGTTAAACTGCACCGCAAAATGTGGGAGTAGTTAGGAATCTAAATCGTAGGAGACAGACACACAACTTCATTTTTATATATAAAGATATCTTGCATTGTATTGTGCCCGTGCTAGTAGGGTGCAAAGAGCACCATCCGAGCGTGATCATTGCCAGAGCGGCTAACTGGCTTCCGTGCCGGTGGCACGTAAAAGGACACCATTCAAGCGTGATCGTTACCAGCGTCGCCTTACTGGCACCTGTGCTGGTGGCATGTGTAAAAAGATTCGAGCAAGGTCGTTGCCAGTACCGCCTGACTGGTCCTCATGCTGGTGGCACGTAAAAAGCACCCACTACACTCTCGGAGTGGTTGGCGTTTGGAAGGGCATCAGCTGTAGAAACTCTGCCAGATCAAGATTGGAGTCTAGTGCAGCCATCTGGTTTGCCAGACTGGGCCTGATGCAGCCTTCTGGCTTCACAGACCCCAGTTGAACCATCCAACCCATGCTAGCATGGAAAGCGGACGCTAAATGGTGATGATGATGATATATATATATTACAAGGCGGCAAGCTGGCAGAAACGTTAGCACGCTGGGCGAAATGCGTAGCCGTATTTCGCCAGTCGTTACTTTGTGAGTTCAAATTCCGCCGAGGTCGACTTTGCCTTTCATCCTTTCGGGGTCGATAAATAAAGTACCAATTGCGCACTGGGGTTGATGCAATCGACTTAATCCCTTTGTCTGTCCTTGTTTGTCCCCTCTATGTTTAGCCCCTTGTGGGTAATAAAGAAATAGGTATTTCGTCTGCCGTTACGTTCTGAGTTCAAATTCCGCTGAGGTCGACTTTGCCTTTCATCCTTTCGGGGTCGATAAATAAAGTACCAATTGCGCACTGGGGTCGATGTAATCGTCTTAATCCCTTTGTCTGTCCTTGTTTGTCCCCTCTATGTTTAGCCCCTTGTGGGCAATAAAGAAATAGGTATATATATATATTACATTATGATAATAATTATTATTATTTCCAATGTTGTTTGCAGGAATCCATCCTACTGGAACCAATGTTCCAAGTGCCAGGTTCCAACGTGGCATCTGTTCTCATCAACGACTCAGTGGTGCACGGAGGAGAAGAGCCCTCGTATATCACCAAGGATGTCAACTGTACAGAAGACATGGAAGAGGACGGCGGCTATGAGGAGGCAGAAGAGCTGACAGTCAGAAATCCGTAGGCTCTCTTTTTTAACCAAACGCCGACGCCCGTCGCCGTCGCTGTCGTCGACTTGAGGAACGTAGTACTTTATGCCCCCTCCCCCCACACCCCCACCTTAACTGCTGCCCCGCTGCTTACATGTCGCCCGACGCCATAAGTCTGAGTTTGAGAAAGACTCGATTGTGTGTGTGTATATATATATATATATATATATGTGTGTGTGTGTATGTTTGTGTATCTTTGTGGCAGTAGTGGGGTGGCAAAAAAATAAATTTGAAGAAATTTCTGTAGTTTTTTTTTTTTTTTTTTTTTCCATTTTATATTTCGTTGTACAACCATTGTTATAATAATAATAATAATTTTTCTTAAAGAAGAAGAAACAGCCCCAAAAAAATTCTTCCCTCCCTCCACACTTCTCTCTCTCTCTTTTTCTCTTTTACTTTCATCAAAGGAGGAAGAAAAACTTGATTCTTGTCTCTCGTCTCCAGTGACACTGTGATATGTAATGAAAATCAAGGCAGAAAGGCCTCTGGTGTTATATGATGATGATGATGATGATGATTGATGATTGATGAAGTTGGTGGTGGTGGTCGTGGTAGTAGAGAATGTAGTTCATCCGTTTCTCTTTTCTCTCTTTTGACCTCTTCCATCTCTCTCTCTCTCTCTCTCTCTCTCTCTCTCCTAAGGGAATATTGTTAAAAAAACAAAAGACCAAACAAAGGTGCCCTAGCATGGCCACACAGCTCGTGAGCTGAAACTAGATAAAATGAAAAAAAAATGATAAAAATGAAACAATATAATCAGTTTGTTATACGTTGTTCTATTTTGAATAATTACCCCTTTCTGCTTTTCTCTCTCTCTCTTTCTCTCTCTCTCTCTCCCTCATACACACATACACACTCACACATTTCTTTCTTACATAACCCATTTCTTGTTTATTCCCATTTCTCTCTCTCTCTGACACATTACACATTTCTCTCTTTCTCTCTCTCTCTCCTCTCTTACTGTCTCTCACTATCTTTTCACACCTTTCTCTCTCTCTCTCTTTCTGCCTTTCCTTCTTTCTCTCTTCTTCTATATACCTACAGGGCGGCGAGCTGGCAGAATCGTTAGCACGCCGGGCGAAATGCTTAGCGGTATTTCGTCTGCCGCTACGTTCTGAGTTCAAATTCCGCCGAGGTCGACTTTACCTTTCATCCTTTCGGGGTCGATTAAATAAGTACCAGTTGCGCACTGGGGTCGATGTAATTGACTTAATCCCTTTGTCTGTCCTTGTTTGTTCCCTCTATGTTTAGCCCCTTGTGGGCAATAAAGGAAGGAAAAGGCTTAATTAAGGTTGTGTATCAAAAGGCTTAATTAAGGTGGCGAGCTGGCAGAATCGTTAGCACGCCGGGCGAAATGCTTAGCGGTATTCCGTCTGCCGCTACGTTCTGAGTTCAAATTCCGCCGAGGTCGACTTTACCTTTCATCCTTTCGGGGTCGATTAAATAAGTACCAGTTACGCACTGGGGTCGATGTAATCGACTTAATCCCTTTCTCTGTCCTTGTTTGGTCCTTTCTATGTTTAGCCCCTTGTGAGTAGTAAAGAAATATTCTATATATCTACATCCTCTCTCACTCTCTTTCTCTCTCTCTCCTCTTTCTTCTATTTCCAATACTTTTTAATCTCAATCCACCCTTTCCAACTTTTCTGTGTCCTCATGATTCAGAGAAACATTTTTTAGCAACCAGTTATTTCAAGCAGGAACCATGCCAAAGAATTATGTAACAACATGGTATTATACAAAATTTTTAATCTGGAATTTTACACAAATTTATTTGTGCATTGAAAAAATATCTCTGATTGATTTATTAATTTTTATTGATATATTGTTTTACTTATTGATTTTATTTATTGAATATTTTCTATTCCTCTGCCCCAACAGGATTTTCAACCCTTTTTTTCATGGGTCTGTTGGTTGCAGCAATTACTTAACAGCCTGGCTCCTCTTACTGTTAACCCCTGTGCCAAAGTGGGGTGTGGCCCTTAGTGTTTTCTGTCATCCAGGCAAACTGGAACAAACAAAGTCTTTCGCTTTCTATTTTGCTAAGGGGTCGCAACGCAATGTTATGGAATTTGAAATTGCCACCATGTGGTAAGTATTCCAGCACCATAACCTCACAGCCACTGTGTGTTACCATGTGGTCAGTAGCCATTCCCTTAACATCACAGCCACTGTGTAACCATGTGGTCAAATACCTTAATCACACACCTACATGTGGTCAGTTAGTCCATTATCTTATAAGCACTTAATCTCACATGCACTGTGCTTTTTCAGTGATTGATATATTCCTTTACTTTTTTAAGGATTTAAGAATGGTGTGAATCTTAACACAGTTGGAGTTGAATCTCTCATTGTCAGTAACTGACCAAATGTCTTTTAACTGGGACCCATGGCTGCTCCATGTAAAGGTCAAACTTTTAACATCTTGAACCCATTTCTTTACTACCCACAATGGGCTAAACACAGAGGGAACAAACAAGGACAGACGAATGGATTAAGTCGATTACATCGACCCCAGTGCGTAACTGGTACTTAATTTATCGACCCCGAAAGGATGAAAGGCAAAGTTGACCTCGGCGGAATTTGAACTCAGAACGTAACGGCAGACGAGATACGGCTACGCATTTTGCCCAGCGTGCCAACGTTTCTGCCAGCTCGCCGCCTTAAACATCTTGAACCAACGAAGGAGACCCAGTGTATACTGGACCCATTAAAGATAGATGCCATGTCCCTCTTAAAACATGCCATGGCTGTGTGGTAAGTAGCTTGCTAACCAACCACATGGTTCCGGGTTCAGTCCCACTGCGTGGCATCTTGGGCAAGTGTCTTCTGCTATAGCCCCGGGCCGACCAATGCCTTGTGAGTGGATTTGGTAGACGGAAACTGAAAGAAGCCTGTCGTATATATGTATATGTATATATATATATGTGTGTGTGTGTCTGTGTTTGTCCCCCTAGCATTGCTTGACAACCGATGCTGGTGTGTTTATGTCCCCGTTACTTAGCGGTTCGGCAAAAGAGACCGATAGAATAAGTCCTGGGCTTACAAAAGAATAAGTCCCGGGGTCGAGTTGCTCGATTAAAGGCGGTGCTCCAGCATGGCCGCAGTCAAATGACTGAAACAAGTAAAAGAGTAAAAGAGTATCCACAGAAACAATAGCAAAGCAGACACAACAGTGCATCACACTGCTCCCTGACTCTTTGAAATCCTGTCAGGCCCCTCAACCTGTGCCAGCATCGAAGACAAACGTTAAAAGATGATGCTGATGTATACATTGGTCAGTGTAGTCCTAGATATACTATTGAAGACCACGTGGCTTAGTGGTTAGGGTATTCGGCTCATAATCATAATATCGTGAGTTCAATTTCCGGCAGTGCGTTGTGTCCTTGAGTAAGACCCTTGTATTTCACATTGCTCCAGTCGACTCAGCCTGCAAAAATGAGTTGTACCTGTATTTCAAAAAAGGGCCAGCCTTGTCACATTCTGTGTCCTGCTGAATTTTCATGAGAACTACATTAACCCTTTAGCATTTCAACTGGCCATATCTGGCCAAAAGTATTCTGCCTGTTTTATGTTCAAACTGGCCAGATCTGGTCTTTCACACCAACCCTACAATATCGTTTTAAAAATTAACATCTGCCTCATCAAATTCTCATAGTTACAAGATAATGCATTTAAACTGGCCATATCCGGCCAAAAGTATTCTGCCTGTTTTATGTGCAAACTGGCCAGATCTGGTCTTTCACACCAATCCTTAAATTTCATTTTAAAAATTTACATCTGCCTCATCAAATTCTCATAGTTACAAGATAATGCATTTAAACTGGCCATAACTAGCCAAAAGTATTCTGCCTGTTTTATGTTCAAACTGGCCAGATCTGGTCTCTCACATCAACCCTACAATATCGTTTTAAAAATTAACAGCTACCTCAATAAAAAAGGATTCATTTTGGCAGAATAATGCGAACACTAAAGGGTTAAGGGCATAGGGTTTAGGCGGAGAGCTGGCAGAAACGTTAGCACGCTGGGTGAAATGCTTAACGGTATTTCGCTTGTCGTTACGTTGTGAGTTCAAATTCCGCCGAGGTTGACTTTGCCTTTCATCCTTTCGGGGTCGATAAATTAAGTACCAGTTACGCACTGGGGTCGATGTAATCGACTTAATACCTATGTCTGTCCTTGTTTGTCCCGTCTATGTTTAGCCCCTTGTGGGTAATAAAGAAATAGGTTAAGGGCATGCATGTCTGTGGAGTGCTCAACCACTTGCATGTTAATTTTACAAGCAGGCTGTTCTGTTGATTGGGTCAACTGGGACCCTTCTCATAACTGATGGACTGCCAGGCTCAAAAATTTTTTTTTAGATATACCATTACAACTTATGTTGTAATTGCATATTGATGCGACTACTATGCAATTCTTCATGATTAGGTGCGAGTTCACCTGCTGCTTTGCCACTCTTGTCCAACCAGCTCGTGATATTCTCCGTCCTTTGCATTCTTTGCCTGCCCCTTGATCTTCTACTCTCTACCTTTCCTCCCATGATAATGATTTCCAAGCCTCTGCTTCTTTGAATATAATCCTTAATTGATGAGCTATTTCTACCACTGTCTATAAATACTGCCACCAATGCTGTGCAATGCAAAGACTTTCCATATATGGACACCAGCTGTTTCTTTCCAAAGCCTTGTCTTTGGCTATATTCAAATAGTAATCTCTCTCTAGTGTTCTAAACCATCCAGGTATTGGTCTTCTGGCCTTCAGTTTGCTGTCTCCCATAATACTTTATCTGGTTGGATATATATATATATAATATATATATATATATATATATATATATGTATATATGTATATATGTATGTGTATGTATATATATATATTATATATATATATAGTATATATATATATATATATATATATATATATATATATATATATTATATATATATATAT
>NC_043020.1:9739038-9766538 GCF_006345805.1 Octopus sinensis
TAGTCTCCTTTAGAGAGAATTAGAAATAATGATATTTCTATTTTTGAAAACCAGTGGACGTAATCCTTCAAACAGATGGTTAGTAGTGACGCCTGCTGGGTTCGGCTGCTCTGCATTGATAAGGGGCAAATACCCTGAAACTAGTCTGCAGATGCCAGACCAGCAGGGGGAAGCAGTTAACCTCCCCTGTTCAAAGGTTATAATGGACACAGGTTTGTGTGTCACATAGCTAGCTAGAGGCAATGGCCTCTTGGAGCTAATCAACAGCAGCATTCGTCCTATATTTCTGGACTGCCATGTTAGCCTGACGATAACTATTAATATCCAGTACCGCTGCCATAGTCTCCTTTGGAGAGAATTAGAAATATTTTTTTTTTTTTGTTTACTTGTTTCAGTCATTTGACTGCGGCCATGCTGGAGCACCGCCTTTAATCAAGCAACTCGACCCCGGGACTTATTCTTTTGTAAGCCCAGTACTTATTCTATTGGTCTCTTTTGCCGAACCGCTAAGTAACGGGGACATAAACACACCAGCATCGGTTGTCAAGCAATGCTAGGGGGTCAAACACAGACACACACACATATATATGACAGGCTTCTTTCAGTTTCCGTCTACCAAATCCACTCACAAGGCTTTGGTTGGCTAATATTTCTATTTTAGAAAGACAAAAAAAAAAGGAGGAGGGGGGGAAATGATGGAAGGCAAAGCTCAAAAAACAAATTTAATTAACTTTATTTTCATTTTCTGACACTGGTGTTACATGAAGCTGTTGTAATATTATTTAAAAAAGAACAAACAAAGAAACACTAATAACACTCTAATTTGATACACTGGCAGTTATGTAATCATCTCCAGAAATACAAAATGTCGCAGACAGAGAGAGAGAGAGAAAGAGATAAGATGAGACGTCGATGACATGTTCAAAACTGGATATTGATCCGTTGGTTAGTGTTTAACAAACTGTTATTCTGTGAAGTGGGTGTTAATGTATTTAATGTAATGAACCAAGACATTGATTATTAATCATAATTATAACCGTTGTGAGTAGAACCAGCCATTATCTTAACGAGTAAATTCTGGTCAATAAAGGCGATGCCGCCGTGGTGATCTCATTCTTGCTCACAACATCATAAGCAGAAAATGTAACCTCTCGAAAGAGCTGTTCTTCATGCCTGCTCCAGAGCGTCGGCTGCGGGGTTCACTCCGCAAAGCTCTATCTGCGACGATTTCATCTCAATCGAAGGAGAGGGGCTTTCTCCGTCCGGGTTGCGGATCCGTGGAATAAGCTGCCGGACGAGATAGTGAAGATGCCGACGACCGCTCGGTTCAAAGTCTCTCTTGACCAGAAATGGCCTGAACTCTTTGCATGAACACCCTCCCTGTACATAACTCCATGTCCCCCCTACATGGCCTTGCTTTTTGCTTTTTGAGCCAAAAAATAAACTTAACTTAACTTAACTTAACCCCCAAGGAATTTAAACTAATTGAAAATAATGTTGCAGGAAGGGAAATGTGTGGGTGAAAGAGAGAGATATGCCTTTACTTACTGTAATGGAAGGGACTATTATACATGAATTACTAATTTTGGTCACCTGTAAATCATATTCATTAGCAGGATATAATTTGTTTTGCTATAAAATAAGCTATTAATTGTAAAATATTATCTCTCAGTACTGGTGGTGGTGGTAGGGACGGGTCTGGAATGGACCAATGCCACTGAAAGTTGTCCCAGTAGGGAGAGATATTTTAGTTAAAGCAGGCTGTCAACTGTAGAATTATATTGCAAATGAGTAGGGTTAAAGGGTTTGGAATAAAGAATTATACACTCTGGATGAAATATTACAGGCCCTGATGGCAGACATGTTATAAGGATCTCCAATTATAGGGATCTTGTCCTATATATATAGTTGTGTTATTGCATACCCTGATAGAGGGGTATGTTGACCACTTGCGGTTAAATTATTGCATACCCCAGTGGTAGGGATCTTGCCCTATCTACAGCTGTGTTATTGCATACCCTACAAGAAGGGTAAGTTGACCCACCTACAGTTAAATTATTGCATACCCCAGTGGTAGGGATCTTGCCCTATCTACAGCACCCTACAAGAAGGGTAAGATGACCCACCTACAGTTAAATTATTGCATACCCCAGTGGTAGGGATTTTGCCCTATCTACAGCTGTGTTATTGCATACCCTACAAGAAGGGTAAGTTGACCCACCTACAGTTAAATTATTGCATACCCCAGCAGTAGGAATCTTGCCCTATCTATAGCTGTGTTATTGCATACCCTACAAGAAGGGTAAGTTGACCCACCTACAGTTATATTATTGCATACCCTAGTGGTAGGGATTTTGCCCTATCTACAGCTGTGTTATTGCATACCCTACAAGAAGGGTAAGTTGACCCACCTACAGTTAAATTATTGCATACCCCAGCAGTAGGAATCTTGCCCTATCTATGGTTGAATAACAGCATCATCAGGTATGAATATGTCCCCATCTATATTTCAATTATTAGGTCCCCTGGTAGTAAGAGATGTTAGTCTGTCCACACATTTCAATTGTTACACATCCTTGTGGAGCCTGTCAGCTCATCAACAGTTGATTTATTACTTAGCCTCGTGGGTAGGGATGCTGGCTCATCTCTATTTGAATCAGGTATGGGTATTTGCTCTATCGAATTATTGGAGTAGTAGAGATTTTGGTCCTACACTTCAATTGTTGTGTGGATCATTTCAGCTCACCAGCAGCAAAATTATGTAGCTTTAGGGAGTAGGACGATGGTTCATCTACATTTGAATTGAATATGGGTATGCTCCCATCTAGCTACATCTAAATTTTTAGATACCCTGGCAGTAGAGCTGTTGGCCTTTCTACATTTCAATTATGTATCCTTGTGAATCACATCAGATAATCAACAATAAATTTTTTACGTACCCCTGTACCCTTGTGGGTAGAGATGTTGCTCCATTTACATCTGAATTATTACATCTCTTGATGAGTAAGTTTATAGGAGGAGGGTGTGATAATAAACAAATGATTTGGACATTTATATTTTCATTACAAGCACCCTTTTTTTTTTTTAGTAAAAATGTGGTAATTTGGTGTTTGTATGTTTCAGAATATTTAATCTTCCTCAGTTTGTGTTGGCACTGATTTTCATTTTTATTTTGTCTCTGATCCAGGAATTATTGCATTATTACAATGCTAAACATGTCACATGTCACGTCTAAGCCATGTGGTTCGTTAGTGGAGCAGGGGAGGAGAAAGATGTATAGATTTATACATAATCTATAATCTATAAATTATTCATATTTTCCCCTCCCTCATGTAATATGGCGGTGGGTGGGGTGAGAGTGGAGGTGGAGTGTGAGTGGTTGATCAAAATACTGAGTGACCCCTACAAGAGGGATGGTCCCTTGTAATTTTCAGTATAATTATAATAAAGATAATAATAATAATAATAATAATGAGTACTTCTAACAGGCACAAATGACCCCCTTTTTGTTTATTGATGGGGGAGTAGGAAGAGAACAGATGATTATATCAAGTCCCTTACCCCCCGATTTATTAGTACTTTATTTTATTAACCCCGCTCCTCTGCAGAAGAAGGAGAAGAGCAAAGCTGACCTGGCAGGAGTTGAACTCAGATGAAATGATACTAAGCATTTTTCCTGATACGTTAACAATTCTGCCAGCTCACCACCTTAACAATAAAATAATAATAATAATAATAATAATAATAACAACGATCAACAGAGTAACCATAAGAGCATCACAACAAACCACAGCACATACCCAAGGTACACAAAGCTGCGCCCGGTAGTGAAGTGAAAGCATGTGATAAAAATAAGACTACTGAATGATAATAATTCTTTCTGCTATATATATATTTGGGGGGTTAGGGATTTTCAGATTAAACCAACTCTGCCTTAATCTCAAAAGGATTAAAGTAAAAGTTAGCCTCTGCTGTATTTCCACTCAGATTTCAACATAAAGGATTGGAAATAAATACCAAGAGGCATTTCTCTGACACTCTAACAATTCTGCCATTCCAAGTAATAATAATAATAATAATAATGATAGTAATGATAATATTAAAATCACTGTAAAAAAATATACTGGTTCGAGAGATGAGAGAGAGAGAGAGAGAGAAGATTTCTGAACAAAAGTTAAGGCACACTTTGTTTTTTTTATAGTTTGAAGGATTTCAGTTGCTGATATAGATAAGAAAACAGTCTCTGGACACTGAGAAATTGAGTGTGTGTGTGTGTGTGTATCGAATCTATTTATCTCTATATATATATGTGTGTGTGTGTGTGCTACCTGGATAAAGTCACTATCGTAACTCTGCCTAAAGATGGAAAAGATTACACTGGATGTTTCCTCAAGGATATATATATATATATATTGTTTAACCCTTTAGTATTTAAACCGGCCATATCCGGCCAAAATAGCTAATCTGTTTTATGTTCAAACTGACCAGATTCAGGCCCTCACACCTACCCTACAATGTTATTCTACATTAAGTAATTACACCATCAAGATCGTGAAGATATGAGATAATACATGATTAATTCAAATCAATGGGAATCAATAAGCATTATGTTTGATAGAATAATCTGAACACTAGAGGGTTAAATTTACTGAAAATGGTCCTTTTAACATGCCGAATACTACTTGGTGGAATTATTAATTATTAATTAATTAATTTTACCCATTATTATATATATATATGTATATATATAATTGATAACATCAAAGGGGAATCAGAAATATTAGAATTTTCCATTACCAGTAGCTTAGCATGTAAAAATTTAGTCAATAGACTATATATTATTCATATAAATACTGTGTACATTTAAACAAATAAGAGTTATCCATCAGAGGACTCCTTGCACGCTAGAGAGAACAGTTAAATTCCAAATTATTTTTCATTGCCTTCGAAATTTTATCCCTAATAGTGGTTTGGAATTTAACTGTTCTCTCTAGCATGCAAGGAGTCCTATGACGGATGCCTCTCATGTGTTTAAATGTACACTGTATTTATATATATAATAATAATAATAATATAAGGGAATATTATTCCAAACTTACAGGGAAAAATTCAATTTAGAAATACTAAATCAAATTTCTCAAAATATAATATATATATATATATATATATATATATAATAATAATAATAATAATAAGGGGATATTATTCCAAACTTACAGGGAAAAATTCAATTTAGAAATACTAAATCAAATTTCACAAAATATATATAATATAATATATATATATATATATATATATATATATATATAATATATATAATAATAATAATAATAATAAGGGGATATTATTCCAAACTTACAGGGAAAAATTCAATTTAGAAATACTAAATCAAATTTCACAAAATATAATATAATATATATGTATATATATATATATATATGTATATATATATATATATATATAATAATAATAATAATAATAATAAAAAGGGGATATTATTCCAAACTTACAGGGAAAAATTCAATTTAGAAATACTAAATCAAATTTCACAAAATATAATATATATATATATATAATATATATATATATATGTATATATATGATCATCATATTGAATATTGTTCCATCTAAGTGAGGTGTTAAGTTGGCAGAGTTGTTAGCATGCTGGGCAAAGTGCTGAGTGGCATTTCATCCATAAAGTGTTCTGAGTTCAAATTCTGCCAGGGTCAACTTTGCCTTTCATTTTTGCAGGGTCGATAAATTAAGTACCTGCAGAGAACTGGTGTTGGTGAAGTCGACTCACCCACCTCCCTTGAAACTGTTGGTCTTGTGCCAAAATTTGAAGCCATTATGATCACATAAGGGATGAAGGATTAGTCAGTCAATTAAGTCAATCTCAGTGGCTGGTCGATACTTTATTTCTTTATTTTAATCAACCCCAGGAGGACAAAAAAAAACCCCCCAAGTTAACTTCCGCAACACAGATTTAATTACCGATCGTAAAGAACCATTTTTTTCCGACAATTCACCATCCTAATACTACTACTACTACTAGTACTACTACTACTACTACTACTACTACAAATAATAATGATATAGTTCCTGATTTAGGTACGAGGTCAGCAATTTTTGAGGGGAGGGGGACTAATCAATGCCACTTAGCCAGTACTTTATTTTATCAATCTTGGAAGGATGAAAGGAAACTAGCTACAGCAGGATTTGAACTCAGAACGCAAAGGAGCAGGGAAAATACCAGCTTACTACCTTTAGTAGTTGTAGTAGTAGTTCGGAGACCCCCTTCGGTCACGACACAGACAATGGGATTGCACCTAGAAAGTTACCCTCCTAGACACAAGTCCGGGCGAGGTTGCTTTTTTATGGAAGAGCAGCAGTCGCCCATGCATACCAGCCTCCCCTCTCCACGCCACCAGTGTTATCCAAGGGAAAGGCAAAGGTCAATACAGCTTGGCACCAGTGACGTCGCAACTCATTTCTACAGCTGAGTGAACTGGAGCAACGTGAAATAAAGTGCCTTGCTCAAGAACACAACACGCAGCCCGGTCCGGGATTCGAGCTCACAACCCCACGATCGTAAGCTTGACGCTCTAACCACTGAGCCATGCACCTTCACATGTAGTAGTAGTAGTAGTAATGATAATAATAATAATGATGATGATTGCTTCAAATTTATGCACATCATGTTTTGAGGGGTCAATGAACACTCAATTATATAAATCCTGGTCAATGGTACTTTAATTTATCGGTCCCAGAAAGATGAACATTGACGTTGACCATATTGAAATTTGAACTTAGTCTGCAGAGGATTAAAACTAATACCACAAGGTAATCCATTGCTTTTATCAATCCATGGTACAGGGCTTCAGACATTTTGTAGTGGGGTGGGTAACAAGGGGGTGGGGTGGGGTGTTTTAAAGTCGATTAACCCGACCCATCTTCCTCTTTCTTGAACTTAACTGCTATTCGTATTTCATTGATCTCCCCAAACCATGCGTTTTTAAAAAGCAATGTCGGTCCCTAGTAGAATTTGAACCGAGGAAAAGCCATGAAGACATTGTAAATGCCTTTGGGTATTTTAGCATTTTTTTTTACCACCTTTATAATAATAATAATAATAATAATAGTAATAGTAATAATAATAATAGTAATAATAATAATGATAATAATGATTTCAAATTTTTTGCCACAAGGGCAGCTTGGGGTAGGAGATTTAGTCAATTACTTGACCTCAGTGGGTACTGGTACTTATTTAGTCGAGCCCCAAAAGATGAAAGGCAAAGTCAACCTTGGCTGAATTTGAACTCAGAACATAGCGGCAGACAAAATACCACTAAGCATTTCGCCCGGTGTGCTAACAATTCTGCCACCTTGCAGCTTTAACAATGATAATAATAATAATAATAATAATAATAATAATAATAATAATAATAATAATAATAATAATAATAATCATCATCATCATCATCCTTTCTGCTGGAGGCACAAGGCCTTGAATTTGTGGGGAGGGGAATAGTCAATTACACTGACCCCAGTGCATAACTGGTACTTAATTTATTGACCCCGAAAGGATGAAAGGCAAAGTCGACCTTGGTGAAACTTGAACTCAGAATGTAGCGACAAGTGAAATGCCATTAAGCATTTTTCCCAGCATGCTAACGATCCTGCCCAGCTCGCTGCCTTAATAATAATAATAATAATAATAATAATAAGATAATATAATCTTTATAAAAAATGAAGTAGTCAGACATGTAATGTTTGAACCTGTGGATGCTGAAATATCGTTCAACCAATTTCACATGATGACTATGGCACTCTTCTATTTATTTCTCTCATAATAATAATAATAATAATAATAATAATAATAATATAATAATAATAATAGTAATAATAATAATAATAATAACAGAAATGTTAGTGTGCTGGGCTAAATACTTGTAGGTATTTTGTCCATTTTTAATTCTGAGTTCAAATTCTGGTAAGGTCACTTTTGCCTTTCTTCCTTTTAGGGTTGATAACATAGGTACTAGCTGAGCACTAGGCCCAATGTAATTGACCAACCCCCTTCTGCTAAGATTTCTGGCCTTGTGCCAAAATTAGAAAGCATCATCATTATTATTATTATTATTATTATATTATTATTATTATTATTATAGTTAAGTACTGGGGTCAACATAATCAAATTGATCCCTCCCTCAAATTTAGGGCTTTTTGTTTATATCAGAAATTATTATGGTTTTTTTTAAATTTAAGAATAGATCTGTTATATTTTCAGAATAGGGTGCAAAGGAAAAGGGGGGAGAGTGCTTAAGAAAAGGGGGAAAGTACAGAATAAACTTGAGAGTACAATAGAATACAGGAGAACAGGGGAGAGGGAGAAAAGGGGAGAGTATAAGAGGAAAGGGAGGGAGGGGGAGTGTTCAGGCAAAAGAGGGAAAGCATGGGAGAAAAGGGGAGGGTGTATGAGTAAGGGGCAGAGCACAAGAGAAAAGTGTGAAATTAACTTTTTATCATTTTGTTTCTTCAACAAATGAAATTAAAAGGTTGAGCTTTTCTCTTTTCTGTTGATATTTTCCAAGAATGTCATTTTTAACTTTGGCATCAAAGGTGTTAAGAAGAGGTAAAAAAAATGTGGCTGCAAAAAATAGCACCATTTTTATGTATTTTTGCTCTAATGGACCTATGATCAGAAGGCATTCCAGATGTGACCATCCTGGTTTTTTGTATTCTTATATATTTCCAGCCTGTCTTTTTCATTCTTAGGATTGTAGTAGGGTCTGTATTTCAGGAAATATGGTTGCTATTTCTAGCAGGTCAAACAATTGTATAGAGGGGCCCTGCCCCGTTGGCTTGAAGTAGCAAATTACATGCACACACACACATATATATACATGTATGTCTGTATGTATTTATATATATGTATGTATGTATGTATGTATGTATGTATGTATGTATCTATCTATCTATCTACCTATATATATATATATATATATATTTTTTTTTGGGGTAAAAACGGTAAAATAACAAAAGAAAGAAAGAGACTTCAATATTATGTAAATAGAGGAAATTTATCTGTAAAATAATATGTGACAGATAACTGAAGAGATGATGTTGTGGATTTCCACCTCGGCATCCGAAACTCTGAGTTTTATCTTGGCTACCGAATAATTGTCACATATTATTTTACAAAAATATATATATATACATATATACATATATCAAGATTAATCGGCCGAAATTGCGAGGATGATCTGGTTCCTGACTGAGGATAAGAAGCTTCAAATGACCCGTCCTTGTTTTTTTGTATCGTCTATCTGGATGTTTTGTCGTCCCCTTTTTGTATTACCTAGTTGTCCGGATGTTTTGCATTCTTGTCCCATTTTGTATTTTATATATATAGCGGCATACGTACACTTTATTCTCTTATATGTAAGTACACATTTTATATATATATATATATATATATATATATTATATATATATATACATATATATATATATATATATATATATATATATATATATATATATATATACACATATATATTGCACGTGTGTGTGTACTGTCTGTTTTATTAGTGTTGTACAAGAAAAGATGTTAATTACAGATGTAAGAATTAAAAGTCAGCAACTGATATATTACGTTTTTTCTCTCTCCTCTGAGCATTACTTACTGGCCAGGAATGGAAGATATATTTGCCAAGATTAACCAACAATTTTGGTGTGATGATAAGAAGGTTCTCCCAACTAACGAGCTTTCTTCTTTCTCATTAATGCTCTATTAATTATCCTCATTATTTCATTGTTTGGTCATTGCAGTCTATTCTTAATTACCCACATTACCTTCTCTCATAATTAAATGTTTGTATTGTTCTTTATAGTCTATTTTTTTTCTCTATTTCCCCTTGTTTGTATATTATTATTATTATTATTATTATTATTATTATTATTATTATTATTATCAAATGAAGTCTTTTTTTTTTCTGATTTCAGTTTAAAATTAAAAAATATTTCCCCCTTTTTTGGTTTTTATTTTTCATTTTAATCAAAAAAAAAATTGTTTTGTTTTTTTTTTCTTCTTTCCTTTCTTCGTTAAGAAAAAAAAATTTTGTATTTTTTTGTTCAAACTTTCGTCTTTTTATTTTTTTTTGTTAATAATTTTTTTTGTTCTCTTCCGGAAAAAAAAAACAGAAAAAAAATTGTTGCAGTGTTTTGTATTCGTTTGAAGTTTATTGTGGTGCCTTTCCTTGGTGGGTGGCTTAAGGGGATGTGTGTTCAGTTCAGTTCTATGATCAAAGAACATATATCTTGAGGTGTATAATAGATGTATCCAGCTCTATCTTCTCACCATTAAACTCATCAGTGTTTGATAAGGGCTGACACTTGATGTCTATTTTGAAAACCTGTGGAGCTTTTACTTTTTGCTTCAGTCGCAGTGAGCTTATGTTATTCTTTTCGTGCATCACAAACTTGTCGCTGTCACCCCCGTCGACAATAATGTAGTGCACCTTGTTTCGCAGTGTGCTTAGTGCAGGTTGCATCCTGATAATCTTGGTGTTGCGATGCACTTGTTTCTGTTTCACCTTTACTGATAGACTCTGTTCTTTAGCGCCGGCATAATGGTGCAATCTTGGTTTTGGTTTTGGTTTTTCATCGCTGACATTCGAAGTCTGTGGGAGATAAACAAGAGAAAGAGTGAGAAAATACAGGGTAAATGGTATGTTATAGAATTATATTATAGCGCAGGAGTGGCTGTGTGGTAAGTAGCTTGCTAACCAACCACATGGTTCCGGGTTCAGTCCCACTGCGTGGCATCTTGGGCAAGTGTCTTCTGCTATAGCCTCGGGCCGACCAATGCCTTGTGAGTGGATTTGGTAGACAGAAACTGAAAGAAGCCTGTCGTATATATGTATATATATATATATATATAATATATATATATATGTGTATGTGTGTCTGTGTTTGACCCCCTAGCATTGCTTGACAACCGATGCTGGTGTGTTTACGTCCCCGTTACTTAGCGGTTCAGCAAAAGAGACCGACAGAATAAGTACTGGGCTTACAAAGAATAAGTCCCGGGGTCGATTTGCTCGACTAAAGGCGGTGCTCCAGCATGGTCGCAGTCAAATGACTGAAACAAGTAAAAGAGTAAAAGAGTGAAAGAGTATATATATATATATATATATATAAAATAAGAAAATGGAGGAATAGATTTCTTTCAATCATCAACTACCAGATAATACCAATTCATATAATTTATTAACTAATTATTTAGCTTAAATAAGAACATCCAAATCCAACAGAATAATACAGAATAAAACAATATACATCAATAAGTAAGATAATACCATAAGGATAATACATATAAAATGGATATAAAATGGATCTTACAGCTGTTTCAGCCTGTAGATAAGAGTATCTCATTATGCCCATATTAGTCAGATGTATTGAGGTAATATGCAGTTAAAAATGAGTTACTTATATATATATATATCTCAAGGCCTCGTCAGAGATTATAAAGTACAATTATAAAGATATAAAATGAAGATATAAAATGCATTTTATATTCTTCTACTTGTTTCATATTTCTTTACTGCCCACAAGGGGCTACACACAGAGGGGACAAACAAGGACAGACAAACGGATTAAGTCGATTATATCGACCCCAGTGTGTAACGGGTACTTATTTAATCGACCTCGGCGGAATTTGAACTCAGAACATAGCGGCAGACGAAATACCTATTTCTTTACTACCCACAAGGGTCTAAACACAGAGAGGACAAACAAGGACAGACAAACGGATTAAGTCGATTATATCGACCCCAGTGTGTAACGGGTACTTATTTAATCGACCTCGGCGGAATTTGAACTCAGAACATAGCGGCAGACGAAATACCTATTTCTTTACTACCCACAAGGGTCTAAACACAGAGAGGACAAACAAGGACAGACAAACGGATTAAGTTGATTATATCGACCCCAATGCATAACTGGTACTAATTTAATCGACCCCGAAAGGATGAAAGGTAAAGTCAACCTTGGCAGAATTTGAACTCAGAATGTAGTGGCATATGAAATACTACTAAGCATTTCGCCCGGTATGCTAACTATTCTGCCAGCTTGCCGCTTTTGACTTGTTGCAGTCATTCGACTGTAGCTATGCTGGAGCATCGCCTTTAGTCGAACAAATCGACCCCGGGTCTTATTCTTTGTTAGCCTAGTACTTATTCTATTGGTCTCTTAGGCCGAACCGCTAATTTACAGGGACGTAAACACACCAGCATTGGTGGTCAAGCAATGCTATGGGGGACAAACAGACACACACACACACACACACACACACACATACAGCGGGCATAACTTGAGAAATAACAAACAACAACAACAATTAATGAATGACAGAAGAACAGGAGATATGTAATCACTTTCATGAGCTCACAGTTGTTTCTGCTATAAGAAGCAGTGCACTGAGAGCTGAGTGCTTGTGCAAGGTATCATAGCCTCCACAGAGCCTTTAAAATGAAGTGTATGTATATTTGAGAAATCATTTAAATAAATAAATAAATACATACATACACACACACATACATGCATATGATGAAATGAAAAAATGGAATATTTTGGGAAATATTTTGATGAGGACAATCTTGACATTTACCTGATGTTGTTCTGTTGCCACGAAATCACTTGTGGACCTGTTCATGTCGGCACTTCTCTTTGACCGTTGGTTCAGTGGAATATCTCCAACATTACATGAATAACAGACTTCCCCTGGTGGTAGGCTGCCATCAGGTGGACCGGGTATATGAGGCAGTTCCATTCCTTCTGGAATGTTTGGTGCACTGATATTGGCAGGTGATATTGTTGAGATACAGTGGCTGCAAATAGATGAAGGAAAAAAGAATGGAAAAGTGTGTTAGTCTTTGTCAGGGGTGTCATTTGAAAAGGTTGTCTACATTTCAGGTATCTGTTTCTGTTACCTAGGTGACCAAGTCAGTAGTGGAGGTGGATGTTCCAAGAGCATAGCTGCTAGAATAAGAATAGGCTGGGCAAAGTTCAGAGAGATCCTGCGGTCTTTTTTCACAGCGTTTTTCTGATGGTCGGATAACTGAAGATTACCACCTCGGCATCCGAAACTCAGAGTTTTATCTTGGCTACTGAATAATTGTCACATATTACATTTACAGATAAATTCCTCTATTTACATAATATCGAGGTCTCTTTCATTCTTTTGTTATCTTACTGTTTTTACCAATATATATATATATATGTATGTATGTATGTATGTATGTATGTATGTATGTATGTATGTATGTATGTATGTAAGTATATATGTTTATATATATATATCTATATAAATACACACATACACACACATGATCAATTATATATGGTCTTTGCAGTCTCAAATCAAATTTTTTGAAAAAAAAAAATCAACTTGCTTCCACAACCTAATTCAATTAATCAAAATTGAGAAAAGAGATTCAAAAGCTCGACAAAATAAAGAAAATATGAAATAAAAAAACAAGAGGAAAATTAATCATTATGAGGCCACAAATAAAGCAAATAAATATTTACCCTTGGCCTATGCGTTGATATCCTGTGGGGCAGCCACACACATAATCATTAATGCCATAAGGAGAACAGCCGAAGGTGCAAGGGGCACTGTTGCATACGTTAAAACCATCTGAAAAACAATAGGAAAATATTATGAATATGAAAGGTTTGTGTGGTGCTTCAAAACTGAAACCATTGATTGGGTTAGAGAGACGGATCATGGTAGAGCCATATATATATATATATATATATAAAAAGGAAATGAAGAAAATGCTGACAAAATAATTTAAGTAAGGGAGAGTGTATTTAATTAGGTGAAAGTTCTTTTTACCGGTTGCGCATTTGTTATGCTTATCAAAAGATATTTTCTTAAGAGAGATAGAGTTCCTTTCTGATAGATTTTTGTCTCTTATCTGTGTAAGAGATACACACTCTTATCATACACAGATAAGAGAAAAAAATCTATCAGAAAGGAACTCTATCTCTCTTAAAAAAATATCTTTTGATAAGCATAACAAATGCGCAACCGGTAAAAAGAACTTTCACCTAATTAAATACACTCTCCCTTACTTAAATTATTTTGTCAGCATTTTCTTCATTTCCTTTTTTTATATATCACAACTCGTGTTCCACATCTCCTTTTTTAAATATATATATATATATATATAAAGTTAATCCAAACAAGAAAACACAAAAAAACACAACAACACGAGGACGTGGAACGAATATAGTATTATGGATGCTCAGGAGCTTTTCGTAGGAAACATAGGAGAAGGAAAGATCCAGCGAAGGGAAGACAGAGGAAAAAAAATCGCCAACGATAACACGAGGTCACATTTTGAAAGGTCTTATATATATATATATATATATATATATATATATATATATATATATATATATATATATATAGTAGAATATGTTACGAAAAGAAAATATAAAATACACACGGAAATGTAAGGGTAAAATATGGAGAATCAACGAAAATGCACATTACAAATAGAAAAAGGCTATTTATGACAGGTAACGACAAATATATACATTTAGATTGACTGAGGTAGTAATAAAAGTCATTATTATGAGATGATTATAAGATGATAATAAAGTAAGAGAACAAAACGAACCATGGTTTACGCAAAGCTATTCATCGTTTGAACAACACCGGTTAATACACGGTGTCAGGTCTATATATATATATATATATATATGTAGGTCCCGGGTTGATTCGGGGTTAACCACAGTAAATAAGGTACTCAATACATAGCAGAGTAAAATTAATTTATTATATAGAAGGAGCTTCTACAGGACTAGAACTGTTTCATTCAAGAGAAATCATCAGGAAGCTAGTTAACAAGAATTGTATTGGCATTTATACCAATTATAAATGCCAATACAATTCTTGTTAACTAGCTTCCTGATGATTTCTCTTGAATGAAACAGTTCTAGTCCTGTAGAAGCTCCTTCTATATATAATATATATATATATATATATATATATATATATATATATATTTCAGAATGAGATAAAAAAAACCAAGGCTGTGAAGATTTTAGAACATTTATAAATAAAAGGTAAGACCTTCTATTATAAATGTTCTAAAATCTTCACAGCCTTAGCTTTTTTTTTATCTCATTCTGAAAAATAACTTTTTATATATACACATGCTGATGTATGACCTACGTTGGACTCCATATTCGCATAATCACTGAACCTGGAGTGGTCTGTCCATGGCACTTACTCAGCATTACCTGACACCTTTGGGTCTTACTGACACCATTACCTCTCATAACCTTATATATCATCATCATCATCATCATCGTTTAACTTCCATTCTCCATGCTGGCATGGGTTGGACGGTTCGACCGGGGATCTGGGAAGCCAGAAGGCTGCACCAGGCTCCAGTCTTATCTGGCAATGTTTCTACAGCTGGATGCCCTTCCTAACGCCAACCACTCCGTGAGTGTAGTGGGTGCTTTTTACGTGCCACCTGCACAGGTGCCAGGCGAGGCTAGCAATGGCTATGGTCGGATTGGTGCATTTTACGTGCTACCGGCACGGAAGCAAGTCGAGGTGGCGCTGGCATTGGCCACGAGTCGGATAGTGCTTTTTACATACCACCAGTCCAGGGGTCCTGGCTGGTTCAATTCAATTTCGATTTCGCTTGCCCCAACATGTCTTCGCAAGCAAAGGGAGTTGGCATGGGTGCCTGTCGTCAGATGAGGTTCTATATCGACTTCGCTTGCCTCAACAGGTCTTTGTGTCCAAGGGAGGAAAGGCATGCATAAGTGGGCTGGGCTCACTTGTATATATATCTCCCCTGGGTGGAAGGCTGGTCCATCACAGGATAACACATTTTTACAAGCTGAGTGGACTGGAGCAAAGTGGAATGAAGTGTTACGCTCAAGAACACAATGCGTTGCTCAGTCCAGGAATTGAAACCTCAATCTTAAGCTTACGAGTCCCATACTCTAAACCCCTACACACACACACACACACACACATACACACACATACACACACATACACAGTTTTACTGCGTATTTATATATATAAATATATGAATATATATATACATATATAAATATATGAATATATATATACATATATATATATATGAATATATATTCCTAGGGCATAGATACAGCTGCCTCATGTATATCTGTCCCTCCTTGGCTTCTTTACCGATGAGGTGTAGCCTTTGGTGGATTGACTTAGTTTAATTTAATTTAATTAAGCTGGTTTGCCATTAAAAACACCGAAACAATGCATTGTGTAAAGATGAATTAGGGTAAATGTTTTAAAATTTTCCTTTAATTTCTGAATTACTACTACTTGGCGGTTTGAGTCCTGGCTGCTTTTTCTAGTGGGTCGAATGGCCTATTAAGGCCATTCCTCAATTGTTGTTGAATATATATATATATATAATATACTGGCAGTGCTCCAGTGTAACCACAACATTAGGGCTGACAATATTTTTCTTTCACATTTTCTTCCATTTCCATAATGTCTAAGTATTCTTGTACCTCCATCCCAAATGTTGCTGTGCACTCAATATTGGATAAATCTGCTTTCATTTCTTTACTACCCACAAGGGACTACACACAGAGGGGACAAACAAGGACAGACAAACGGATTAAGTCAATTATATCGACCCCAGTGCATAACTGGTACTTATTTAATCGACCCCGAAAGGATGAAAGGCAAAGTTGACCTTGGCAGAATTTGAACTCAAAATGTAGCGGCAGATGAAATATCTATTTCTTTATTACCCACAAGGGGCTAAACACAGAGGGGACAAACAAGGACAGACATAGGTATTACGTCGATTACATCGACCCCAGTGCATAACTGGTACTTATTTAATCGACCCTGAAAGGATGAAAGGCAAAGTTGACCTCGGCAGAATTTGAACTCAGAACGTAGCGGCAGACGAAATATCGCTAAGCATTTCGCCCGGTGTGCTAACATTTCTGCCAGCTCGCCGCCTTGGCTAAATCTGCTTTCATCACCAGTCCCTATCTATACCAATGTGCACAGCTTCAATAGATCTAATACTTATTTCTTTACTACCCACAAGGGGCCAAACACAGAGAGGACAAACAAGGACAGACAAACGGATTAAGTCGATTACATCGACCCCAGTGCGTAACTGGTACTTAATTTATCGACCCTGAAAGGATGAAAGGCAAAGTCGACCTCGGCGGAATTTGAACTCAGAACGTGACGGCAGACGAAATATCGCTAAGCATTTCGCCCGGTGTGCTAACGTTTCTGCCAGCTCGCCGCCTTGGCTAAATCTGCTTTCATCACCGGTCCCTATCTATATCAATGTGCACAGCTTCAATAGATCTAATACTACATGTCCCTAGATCCTCATTAACTTTTGGGTGCTCATGTCTTTTAGCAAGAACTCCTCCAACACGATCAGGTTCTAGAGGCACTTGACAGCCAAAAAGAATAGAATAAAAGAAGAACTGAAAATGGCAACTCACTCATACAGGTTCCTTGGCGGGGGTCAAAGTTCTCTCCAAGTTTACAGTTACAGTTGTAGCTGCCAGGCATGTTGACACAGCCTCCATCTCCACATGGAGTTCCCATCATGCATTCATCAACATCTATAGAAAAATAAACAAAAGGTTCGTTGGTGACAGTTAAGGTAAAAATGGCTTAAAATTTTTGGCACAAGGCCAGCAGTTTCTGGGGGAGGGCGGGGGAGGGGGGCTAGTCGATTACATCGACTCCCCAGTGTTTCACTGGTACTTATTTTATTTTATTGACTTGAAAGGGACAAAAGGCAAAGTTGACCTCAGTAGAAATTGAACTCAGAGCGTAAAAAAAACAGATGAAATGCCACTAAGCATTTGGCCTGGTGCTCTAAAAATTAAGGTGATAATCCTTTTTACTATAGGCACAAGGCCTGAAATTTGGGAGAGATGTGGGGCTAGTCGATTACATTGACCCCTGTGGCTCAATTGGTACTTATTATATCGACTTGAAAAAGATGAAAGGCAAAGTTGACCTCAGCAGAAATTGAACTCAGAGTGTAAAGATAAACAAAATGCTACTAAGTATTTTGCCTAGTGCTCTCATGATTCAGCCAGCTTGCTGCCTTCATCATCATCATCATCATCATCATCATCGTTGTCGTCGTTTAACGTCCATTTTCCATGAACTGGGTTGGACAGTTCGACTGGGGTCTGGGAAGCCAGGAGGCTGCACCAGGCTCCAGTCTGATCTGGCAGCGTTTCTACAGCTGGATGCCCTTCCTAACGCCAACCACTCTGTGAGTGTAGTGGGTGCTTTTTATGTGTCACTGGCACAGGTGCCAGGGGAGGCTGGCAATGACCACGATCGGTTGGTGCTTTGTACATGCCACCAGCATAGGTGCCAGGGGAGGCTGGCAATGGCCACGATCGGTTGGTGCTTTTTACGTGCCACCAGCATAGGTGCCAGGGGAGGCTGGCAATGGCCATGATCGGTTGGTGCTTTTTACGTGCCACCAGCATAGGTGCCAGGGGAGGCTGGCAATGGCCATGATCGGTTGGAGCTTTTTACGTGCCACCAGCATAGGTGCCAGGGGAGGCTGGCAATGGCCACGATCGGTTGGTGCTTTTTACGTGCCACCAGCATAGGTGCCAGGGGAGGCTGGCAATGGCCACGATCGGTTGGTGCTTTTTACGTGCCACCAGCATAGGTGCCAGGGGAGGCTGGCAATGGCCATGATCGGTTGGTGCTTTTTATGTGCCACCAACACAGGTGCCAGAGGAGACTGGCAATGGTGCTTTTTATGTGCCACTGGCATGGAAGCCAGTGAAGGCAGCACTGACAGATAATTATGATGCCACAGTAACGCATAAACCATTTGTTTCCTGTCTTTTTGACTTTGCATCAAAATAGCATTTAGACAATGTATGGTGTTTAAATCCTGAACACTTTGGGATATCATGAGATTGAATGGTGTTTAGTTGAATGGTATTTAAATGATTTAAAGTGTTTGGATCGTAAATACTTTGTGATATTACGAAAGGCATGGTATTTAGTTGGAGGACGGGGTGTTTTCAAATGGTTAAAGGGGTTTAGGTCCTCAACCATAACTGGTTTAGATGATGAAGAGTACAATATAGGACTAGATAATGTTGATATTGTGATGGTTTTGTTAAAATGGGGCAGAATGTTTACACAAGAAACACTTAGAATATTGTGCTATGTTGTTTAGTAAGTAAACGTGAGGCGCAATGGCCCAGTGGTTAGGGCAGCGGACTCGCGGTCGTAGGATCGCGGTTTCGATTCCCAGACCGGGCGTTGTGAGTGTTTATTGAGCGAAAACACCTAAAACTCCACGAGGCTCCGGCAGGGGATGGTGGTGATCCCTGCTGTACTCTTTCACCACAACTTTCTCTCACTCTTACTTCCTGTTTCTGTTGTACCTGTATTTCAAAGGGGCCAGCCTTGTCACTCTCTGTGTCACGCTGAATATCCCCGAGAACTACGTTAAGGGTACACGTGTCTGTGGAGTGCTCAGCCACTTACACGTTAATTTCACGAGCAGGCTGTTCCGTTGATTCGGATCAACGGGAACCCTCGTCGTCGTAACCGACGGAGTGCTTCCATCCATCCAGTTAGTAAACACACAGAATTGTGATGTGGGTCACTGTTCAGAGGTGTATATAAGCTGGTTTAAAACAAAGGTAAGTCATAATAGATTCCTGTTGTAGCTAAATTACAAGAAGACAAGATACTTACCAACGCAGCTCTTCCAATAATAATGTTCACTGTAACCTGGTGGACATTCACAGTGGTAACTTCCTGGCATGTTTTCGCAGTTTTCATCACAGAAACCATGTTCACACTCATCCAAATCTGGAATAATAATAATAATTTTTTTTTTTTACTTGTTTCAGTCATTTGACTACAGCCATGCTGGAGCACCGCCTTTAGTCGAGCAAATCGACCCCAGGACTTATTCTTTGTAAGCCCAGTACTTATTCTATCGGTCTCTTTTGCCGAACCGCTAAGTGACGGGGACGTAAACACACCAGCATTGGTTGTCAAGCAATGCTAGGGGGACAAACACAGACACACAAACACATACACACACACACACATATATGTATATATACATATATATGACAGGCTTCTTTCAGTTTCCGTCTACCAAATCCACTCACAAGGCATTGGTTGGCCCGGGGCTATAGCAGAAGACACTTGCCCAAGATGCCACACAGTGGGACTGAACCCGGAACCATGTGGTTGGTAAGCAAGCTACTTACCACACATTCACTCCTAATAATAATAATAATAATAATAGTAGTAGTAGTAGTAGTAGTAATTATAATAATAATAATAATAATAATAATAACAATAATAATAATAATAACAATAATAATAATAGTAATAATAATAATAATAATAATAATAATAATAATAACATCAAAAATAATAATAATAATAACAATAATAATAATAACAATAATAATAATAGTAATAATAATAATAATAATAATAATAATAATAATAATAATAATAATAACATCATCAATAATAATAATAATAACACTAACAACCATGAAGAGTTATGCTCAAAACACAATGCATTGCCTGGTCTAGGACTTGAAACTATGATCTTACAATCATGAGTGCAACATCCTAACCACTTGGCCACACACTTTCATATTCTTGGTTCTTAATAGAAAATGGTTACACCAGTTACTACTTACCGACGCACTTGGTACCAGTTTTGTCAAGAACGTAACCTCGAGGACACTGGCACGTGAAGCTACCCTCTGTATTTTTGCATACTCCTCGGATGCAAAGATGTTTATCTTCCAGACACTCATTGATATCTGTAACGAGTAATTAAAATTACATAAACATAGATAAATAGAATAAATAAGAAATGGAATCAGTTTCAGTATCGCAGGGCCATATTCATGAGTGACGGGGAGGCAGGGGGCTTAACCCTTTTGTTGCCAACCCGGCTGAAACCAGCTCTGGCTCTGAGTACAAATGTCTTGTTTTCATAAGTTTTGAATATAAATCTTTCATCAAACTTTAGTCACAATTTATTACTCCTTTACTCTTTTACTTGTTTCAGTCATTTGACTGCGGCCATGCTGGAGCACCGCCTTTAGTCGAGCAAATCGACCCCGGGACTTATTCTTTGTAAGCCCAGTACTTATTCTATCGGTCTCTTTTGCCGAACCGCTAAGTGACGGGGACGTAAACACATCAGCATCAGTTGTCAAGCAATGCTAGGGGAACAAATACAGACACACAAACACATACACACACATACATATATATATATACATATATACGACAGGCTTCTTTCAGTTTCCATCTACCAAATCCACTCACAAGGCGTTGGTTGGCCTGGAGCTATAGCAGAAGACACTTGCCCAAGATGCCACACAGTGGGACTGAACCCGGAACCATGTGGTTGGTTAGCAAGCTACTTACCACACAGCCACTCCTGCACCTATGTTTATTTTTATTTCTTTTTATTTTATCTAGTTTCAGCTCACGAGCTGTGGCCATGCTGAGGCACTGCCATTTGGTGTTGCTACATAATTTTACTTCACAAATGCTTTTTAGCAATTGACATTTGGTGCATGAGAGAGTTTGATGCAGCTGCCCTCATCTGCACCTCCTGCTGTGAAGTTGGTTCATCTGGGACACTTGACAGGAAGGGGTCCAGCTATATTTTGAAGACACCTACATCCACCCCATGCAGGTCTCTCAGGTCCTTCATGAGGATATTGAAGAGCTGTAGACCTCAGAAGCCCAGGCTATTGCAGTATCTTGTCCTACATCTTGATGGCAAATTTGGAGTCCTTGGCACTATGCAGTGGCACCCAGTTCTAGTATTTGTGTAACTCTCGATGCCAAAGTTTGGGACAAGTCCTTCCAGGATGGGCGCAATATATTTTGTCCAACCCATGCTAGCATGGAAAGCGGATGCTAAACGATGATGATGATGATGATGATCTTTCTCACCTACGCTCTAAAGAATAGAGTTTTAATCTCTTGAGTCTTTTCCAATAGCTTATATGCTGCATAGAGGCCATCTTCTTCATGTAGCTTCGTTGGATTGCCTCAAGTTCTGAGATTAATTTGAAACTGGTTGTCACTAGCTTAATGGTAACTAAGTTACTTTACTAAATTCTTTGTTATATTTAAAGGAACCGAAAGAAACATGAATAAAAATAAATGCACCTTTTAAAGCCTAGCCAGGCTCATGGGCCCAGTTTCCCAGTTTCTATGGTGTATGTGTTACCCAGCTGGACGGGAGGCCAGTCCATCGCAGGAGGAGGAAGAAGAAGAGGATAAAGAAGAAGAAGAAGAAAGAGGGGAGGAGGAGGAGGAGGAAGAAGAAGAAGAAGAAGAGAGAAGGAGTGAGAAGAAGAGAAGAGGAAGAGGAGAAGAGAGGAGGAAAAGAAGAAGAAGAAGAGGAAGAAAAAGAGAAGAGGAAAAGAAGAAGAGAAGAAGAGAAAAAGAGGAGGAGGAGGAGGAGGAAGAAAGAAGAAGAAGAAAAAGAAGAAAAGAAGGAGGAGGAAGGAGGAAAGGAGAGAGGGGAGGAGGAAGAAGGAAGAAGAGAGAAGAGGAGAGTTGAGAAGAGAGAGAGAAGAAGAGGAGGGAGAAGGAGAAGAAGAGGAAGAAAAAGAAGAAGAAGAGGAGAAGAGAAGAAGAAGAGAAGAAGAAGAGAAGAAGAAGAAGAGAAAAGCAGCAGCAGCAGCAGCAGCAGCAGCAGCGATATTAATTCACTGCCGTAAGGAAATTCAAAAAAAGTCGAACAATTTCGTAAACGTTCTCCTTGTTGTTTCTTACCTACGCAATCCCCGTTTGGTCCTTCTTTTAATCCCTTTGGACAACCACATTTGTAGCTGCTGATGGTATTGATACAGCCGTAGGGACAGTTGTGTTGCCCAGACGCGCACTCGTCAATGTCTGCCAACAGAGAAGAGGATGAAGAGGAGAAGAAAACAATCATTGAAGTGGTTTTGTTGTTAGTTTTTATTGTTAGGGAATCGCGAAGTGTTCTGGGGTGGCTTTGGGTAGGAGACGTGAGGGATCTTTTCGGTTTGAACGGCAGTTTTTTTCTAGCGGTGTCATATGAAATTGTCACTCATAATTATGACCCTAGTATCGATCTATTGCATTTCATTCTGTTTTAGGGTTACGGTTAGTTAGGGTTAGGGTTAGGGTTAGGGGTGGGGTTAGGGGTGGAGGAAGGGTATCTTTTTTTTCTTTGGAAATGTAAAGAAACCCAAACTGTTTCTTAAACGAGGGACATATTCATAAGGCACAGAATGTTTTTTACTTCAATAGACGTCATTGATTGGTTGAAATTGCAGAAATATATATATATATGTATGTGGGTATAACTATATATGTATTTCAGAGGACCTCAGCTCGGATCTTTTCGGTTTGAACGGCAGTTTTTTTCTAGCGGTGTCATATGAACTTGTCACCCATAATTATGACCCTAGTATCGATCTATTGCATTTCAATCTGTTTTAGGGTTAGGGTTAGTTAGGGTTAGGGGTGGGGGAAGTTTATCTTCTTTTCTTCGGAAATGTATATATGTATTTCAGAGGACCTCAGCTCGGATCTTTTCGGTTTGAACGGCAGTTTTTTCTAGCGGTGTCATATGAAATTGTCACTCATAATTATGACCCTAGTATCGATCTATTGCATTTCAATCTGTTTTAGGGTTAGGGTTAGTTAGGGGTGGGGGGAAGGGTATCTTTTTTTCTTCACAAATGTAAATAAACCCAATCTGTTTCTTAAACGAGGGACATATTCATACAACAAGGATGTTTTTTTTTTACCTCAATAGACGTCATTGATGGTTGGAAATTGCAGAAATTGAAGAGAAAAAACAACAAATATCTTACAAACTATAGAATTTTCTCAATAAAGCCAAGAGAAAAAGATGTTTTATAAAAACACATTCTACCAGTATACGAAGTTTAAAAGTGTTTAGTTATGTGGAAATTATGTTAAAAGCTGCCGTTCAAACCGAAAAGATCTGATGTGAGTATACTGGGTAGATTTGGGTAGGAAAGGTGAGTGTATCGGGTGGGAGAGGGTAGACAAAGAAATATTGGAAAAGAAAATGAGTGGGTCCTGAATAACAAGGTAGGGGGAGGTTTTATGTAAGAAAGGGTCAATATTTTTAGTGGGCTTGACAGTGTCATTGAAAGGGACGGTGGGTTTTTTGTGCAGGGAAGACAGCTGTTTTGGGTACGGAAGGGTGTATGTTTTGGGTAGATTTGATGGAGTAGATGGGTACAGAGAGGCTAAGTAGGTGTTTTGTACAGGGAAGAAGGCTGTTTTGGGTAAGGAAGGGTGTATGTTTTGGGTAGATTTGTTGGAGTAGATGGGTAATGAGAAGTTAAGTGGGTGTTTTGTGCAGAGAAGGGGATAACTAAGGATAGGTGTTTTAGATAATGTGAGGTATACTAGCCATCTCAATATGGCTAACCACTAAGGGTGGGTGTTACTGTAGCTTTTAGCCCCAGGAGATCATCGTCTCCAGCTGGCTTTAGGCACACTTTCTGTGCCCTTAAGGTTTTTGCAAAGGGAGGTCATCCTTCCCTCGTCAACCTAAATGATACGCACGGACTGCAGTTTCTGGGTAGTCCGTTCTAGGTAGATTCTGTAGTCCGTGCGTATCACTTAGGTTGATGAGGGAGGGATGACCTCCCTTTGCAAATACCATAAGAGCACAGAAAGTGTGCCTAAAGCCAGCTGGAGACGATGTTCTCCTGGGGCTAAAAGTTACAGTAACACCCACCCTTAGTGGTTAGCCATATTGAGATGGCTAGTATACCTTACATTGTCGTGCAGTTACTGTTTACATCTTGTTCAGAGATTTATTATTGTTTTAGATAGTTTTGAAAGAATAAATGGATATCGAGCAGGTAAGTGGGTGTTTATTTGGGTAATCAGGGTGGTTATTGTGGTTTAAAGCTTTAGAAACTGAACTGAACGAAAGTGAAATATTTACCTCGACACGTGCGTCCATCCATGTTTAGTACGAAACCAACGGGGCAAGTACAAATGAAACTTCCCTCTGTATTCTGGCAGATATTCTGGCATGGAGATGGCTTCTGTTGGCATTCGTTGATATCTGAAGGAGGAGAGAACAACTATGAGTAATGATGTAACAGATTGGCCATGCTGGAGCAATACCTTCAAGAAAACCCTTATACTCAAGCTTCAACAACTTGTTTCTGTTGGGTACTTATTTTTTTTTATCAAGTTCTACCATACAAGAACCACAGCATAATAGATAGAGATGTTGGTTAATGCAGTGCAGTCACTTATGGGTTCTGAGTTCGATACCAGGCAAGGCAACTAAAAAATGTCATGAAATGCAGTGAGTGGAATGTAAATGTGAATGGGTGGAGGCACAATGGCCCAGTGGTTAGGGCAGGAGACTCACGGTTGGAAGATCGTGGTTTCGATTCCCAGACCAAGCGTTGTGTGTGTTTATTGAGCGAAAACACCTAAAAGCTCCACAAGGCTCTGGCAAGGGGTGGTGGCGACCCCTGTTGTACTCTTTTGCCCCAACTTTCTCTCACTCTTTCTTCCTGTTTCTTGAGTAATGCTGCAATGGACTGGCATCCTGTCCAGCTGGGGGGGAACATATACGCCACAGAAACCAGGCCCATGTGGATCAAATAATGGAATAGGTTTGAAATTCTGATACACAAGACATCTGAAGGAGGCTGGAGTCTACAACAATTGAAACATAGTGGAAGCAACAATAAAGATGACGACACAAATCTGGCTAATATAAATAGTATACATAAGAATCTTACTCTTACTCGTTTACATGTTTCGACTGCGGCCATGTTGGAGCACCGCATTTAGTCGAGCAAATCGACCCCAGGACTTATTCTTTGTAAGCCCAGTACTTATTCTATCGATCTCTTTTGCCGAACTGCTAAGTGATGGGGATGTAAACACACCAGCATCGATTGTCAAGCAATGCTAGGGGGACAAACACAGACACACAAACACACACATGCACACACATATATATATATATTTATATATATATATATATATATATATACATATATATGACGGGCTTCTTTCAGTTCCTGTCTACCAAATCCACTCACAAGGCATTGGTCGGCCCGAGGCTATAGCAGAAGACACTTGCCCAAGATGCCATGCAGTGGGACTGAACCCAGAACCATGTGGTTGGTTAGCAAGCTACTTACCACACAGCCACTCCTGCGCCTAATCTTAGTAATTTTTTTTTCAGCAGAGACCAAACTGGAAATTGTTCCTTATAAAGGCAAGTGGAGTTAAGTGTCTTGCAGCAGAGACATAACATGATAAGCCTTAATAATTAATCATGCTGTCAGGTACATCTGTAGCAACGGTCTTCTTTCATAATTCCATTCACATTTATTTTATTATTTTTATTTATGTGCCCTTTTCAAGCCTAGCCAGGATCATGGGCCCAGTTTCCTGGTTTCTGTGGTGAATGTATTCCCCCTAGTTGGACGGGAGGCCAGTCCATTGCAGCGTTACTCAAGAAACAGGAAGAAAGGGTGAGAGAAAGTTGTGGCAAAAGAGTACAACAGGGGTCGCCACCACCCCCTGCCAGAGCCTCGTGGAGCTTCAGGTGTTTTCGCTCAATAAACACACACAACACCCGGTCTGGGAATTGAAACTGCAATATGGTTAAAAAAGGGTTAAGACTTCCAGAGGCCCAATAACGTAAAACACCAATCAACTACTGGGTCATTTTACATTCCTATAATAATCCTTTCTTGGTCTGAAATTTTGGGAGACAAGACTAATCAATCACATCAGCCCCAGTGCTTTACTGTTTCTCATTTCATTGACCCCGAAAGGATGAAAGGCAAAGTAGACTTCAGTAGAGTTTGAACTCCGAAAGCAAAAACTGATATAATGCTGCAAAGTGTTTTGTCTGGCATGCTAACAACTCTGCCAGCTTGCTGCCTTAAATTCCTATAATAATGCAGTGTAAATGTGACTGGGTGGTGGTGCAATGGCCCAGTGGTTAGAGCAGTGGACTCGCGGTCAAGGGATCGTGGGTTTGAGTCTCAGACCGGGCAATGTGTGTGTTTATGAGCAAAAACACCTTAGCTCCATGCGGCTCCGGCAGAAGGAAATGGCGAACTTCTGCTGACTCTTTCGCCACAACGTTCTCTCACTCTTTCCCCCTGCATCTTGCAGCTCACCTGCGATAGACCGGAGTCCCGTCCAGGTGGGGAACCTATACGGCCAAGGAAACCGGGAAACCGGTCCTTATGAGCCAGGCATGGCTCGAGAAGGAACAAACAAAGAACAAGCACCCAGGTATTTTAAATCATCAATTCTCTCCTTGGATCTCTTCTTAATTTTTTATTAAATGCAGAGGTAGAACTTCTCAACTTTACTT
>NC_043020.1:9771538-9794038 GCF_006345805.1 Octopus sinensis
GACGTATAAGTACGCACGTGGGTCCGCGAGCGCACATGTGAGCGTATGACGAGTTTTACGTGTTTACTATGAAATTTTAATCTTATTTTATATATGTAGCAGAATTATAACACAGTAATTTCCCTTTATATAACGGTATTTTTTCATAGCGTTTTTTCAGATGGCCAGATAACCGAAGAGATGGTGTTGTGGATTTCCACTTCGGCATCTGAAACTCAGAGTTTTATCTTGACTATTGAGTAATTGTAACATATTATTTTGTAGATAAATTTCCTCTATTTACATAATATTGAGGTCCCTTTCTTTCTTTTGTTATCTTACCGTTTTTACCAATACACACACACACACACACACACACATATATATATATATATATACAGATACACACACACACACACATATACAGATATATATATATATATATATATATATATATATACAGAATGACATTTTAGGGTAGATAGCAGATGTGAGAAGTTGTACCCAGCCAGGATTAAGCATTGTCTTTACAGAGCAATAGTCACCTGTAACATATTACTTCGAATCAACATTAACAAGATCCCTAATAAATCTTGTCTTCACAGAGCTATTGAACAGTTATCATATCATGTTGTCTTTACAGCATTATTGATTTGTAATCTGATGGAATGGAAGCACTCCGTCGGTTACGACGACGAGGGTGAGAGAAAGTTGTGGTGAAAGAGTACAGCAGGGATCACCACCATCCCCTGCCGGAGCATCGTGGAGCTTTTAGGTGTTTTCGCTCAATAAACACTCACAACGCCCGGTCTGGGAATCGAAACCACGAATTAATGGATTAATTAATTAATGAATTGAGAGTTTCTTTTGTAAGGTAACTTACCAAGACATTTCTTTTTATCAGGACTTGGCTCATAACCAGGATAGCAGGAGCAGATGTACCCCCCATTTATATTCCTGCAACGTCCGTTTTCACATGGATTGCCTTCACGGCATTCGTTGATATCTGAAAGAAAAAAACCCACACAGAACGTTATTTTGAAATAAATTTATACATGTCTAGACAAAGTTGTTGTGGTTGTATTTGTTCTTTTAGTTGTTGTCGTTGTTGTTCATGCTGTAATTATTGCATCATCATCGTCATCATTGTTCGACCGTGGTTTTTTCATGTTGAGGAACAGATGATTGTTAGATGGGGCCAAATCAGGACAATGGGTGGCTGATCAACCAACTCAAAGCAACAATCATACACAGCAGTCAATGAAAGCAAGGACTTGTGTGCTAGAGTGTTGTCCTGATGAAACAAGACCTCTTTTGTCAGTTTCCTTGGGGCCTTCAGTCTTGACAGCCTTTCGTAACTGTCTCAGCAAGTTGCCGTAGTACTCTCCATTGATGGTGCGGCTCTTTTAAACATAATCAATAAACACAATGCCTTTTGCATTCAAAAAACGTGGCCATCACCTTTTCTGTGGATGAAATGACCTTCATCATCATCATCGTTGTTCTACCATGGTCGAGACAATGGAATTTACCATGCTACGCCAGACTTCACGGTCCATCATGCCATTACAGAGGTCCTGTTGCTGGATGCCTGTATCCCTGGAGATTACATCAGGGTAGGAGAGTGTGCGCCCTCTGTGGTGTAGTAGTGGTGCACGCACACATTATTAGTCATTTGAAAAAGACTATGGAATTTACAATTAACTGCACCAGGGTTCCTCTTCCCCAGGGAACCAGACCTAATGGTATACCTGCGGATGTAGGTCCAGCCCCTGCTTTGCCGGGTCCTGTTATTATTGCTATTGTTGTTGCTTTTGCAGTTGTTGTTGTTATCGCTGTTGTTATTGCTTTTGGTTATTGTTGTTGCTGATGTTGCTGCTTTTGTTGTTGCTGTCATTGTTGTTGCTTTTGTTGTTGTTGTTGTCTCCCAGTTACATGGTTCCATGTCCAGTCCCACCGCATAGCACCTTGGGCAAGTGGCCTCGAATGTAGCCCCATATGTGGCTTAGTGGCTAAGGTATTCGTCTTACAGCTGCAAGGTCATGAGTTCAATTACTGGCAGCACATCGAATCTTTAAGCAAGACACTTTATTTCATGTTGCTCCAGTCCATGCATGTGTGTGTGTGGTATATGTAAGGAAGGCAAAAGGTTTTGTTTATTGATTCGACCACAGTATATTACAGGTATTTATATCAGCACCTATAGAACAAGATAAAGCAAAAAGGAAAAGAACCCCCCAAAAACCACTTTGTCAGCATCTTCTCTGTGCATCTGGCTGTTGAAAATCTGCTTCAATAAACTTGTTCTGACTCATGCAAGCATGGAGAAAGGATAAGGAGGAGGATGAGGATAATGAAGCAATACAACAATAATAATGTACAGATATGGATGGAAGCACTCCGTCGGTTACGACGACGAGGGTTCCGGTTGATCCGATCAACGGAACAGCCTGCTCGTGAAATTAACGTGTAAGTGGCTGAGCACTCCACAGACACGTGTACCCTTAACGTAGTTCTCGGGGATATTCAGCGTGACACAAGAGAGTGACAAGGCCGGCCCTTTGAAATACAGGTACAACAGGAACAGGAAGTAAGAGTGAGAGAAAGTTGTGGTGAAAGAGTACAGCAGGGATCACCACCATCCCCTGCCGGAGCATCGTGGAACTTTTAGGTGTTTTCGCTCAATAAACACTCACAACGCCCGGTCTGGGAATCGAAACCGCGATCCTACGACCGCGAGTCCGCTGCCCTAACCACTGGGCCATTGCGCCTCCACAATGTACAGATATATAAAAAAAAGGACTGTTACCTATGCAGTCGTCTTGACCAATGGCACGGTATCCCTCAGGACAGACACAGAGGAAGGAACCAACCAAATTCTTGCAGTTGTATGGACATTTATTGGCATCAATCAGGCATTCGTCGACATCTGGAAGATATTGAAGAAGATTTCATTTTCAATACACAGAAATCAAGTGATTTATTTTTAACCCTAGGTCACACTTAACCCCTTACCCAACAATTATTTTGAAAATAAATGTATTTTTTCAGACATAATTTTTTAATTGTTTTATTTTACTATGTTTTGAATGGTGATTTCGAGGTATATTTCAAACCTTATTTATTATGAATTTTAATTCAATAATATTGATTTTAAATTACCGCTTTGGACAGAAACGAGTTAACCCGTTTTTTTCATAAATCATATTACTTTTACAAAAAATCATGTTATTTTATTTGGTTATCGACATGGTGGGGTTATAATATTAAGGTTTAAAAACAACGTAAAAACAAAGTGAATACTTCTATTCATAAAATGTGCCTTCCAACCCTTCGACTGTCTCCAGGTGACTAAAACATACTCGGTCTTCAATGCCGTACTCAAGCGAAAGGTGGCAGAAATCGTCACTGCCAGACGTACAAAGTGAGCGAATATACTCGTATATGTCAAAAAAGAGTTTATAATAGACAAAGGAACTCGTTTGCTGTCGATTTTGGCGAGTCTATCTTTTGACGAGTTTATTTAGTAAAGTTTTCACTCTATCTTTTGACGAGTTAACTCGCCAGAGATAGAAAAAAACCATTTCGGTCAAAACGCATATATTCGTTTCTGCCGGGTAAGGGGTTAATACAGGCGACCTGTATCAAATGCATGTGATTAGCTCATTTTACTTATTTTCTTATATTGAAAAGATGAATGAAACACAGCTAAGCATTTTGCTCAGCAAGCTAATGATTCTGCCAGCTTGTTGTCTTCTGAAAGGAAATATTGAACTTACCAACACAGTGTCTGTTATCATCTGCCAAACGATATCCAATTGGACAAATGCATCGGAACGATCCAGGGGTGTTGACACATCGGAATGCACATTTGTTCAGTTCTGTTTGACATTCATTCAAATCTGTAAAAGAAGGTGAACGGGGTGGAATGAGTGTTGAAGGGGGAATAGTCAAAAAGTGTGAAACAGTAAATATAAAAATAAACCTTAATGCAGTAAAGGAATAAGTTGTAGTTACTACGTATGTATATATATATATATATATATATATATATATATATAATACATGTATATAAATTAGAGAAGAACCACCATGTAGCAATTCAACAATGATATACTTAAATCATACAATATAGAGAAAAAATTAACGATACGATAAAACATTTATCTAGAACTAAATAAAGTACTAAATAATAAATAGATAGTATATAATTAGTAAATAGACTACACGTGTTTCGTGGCTATATTTTCAAATTGATAACAAAATCAATTCAATTTAAATATAGTCACTCATCAGGTCCAAGATGAAAACAATAAAATAATTAAATAAATGTACGTATATTATCTTATATGAAAATATAAATATATATAAAAATACGTAATTTTACAATAAAATATCGAACAAAATTCAACAATATATCTTAAAATAAAATAAAAACATGAAATATCTTATTGAATATATTCTGTTGACTAAATCTTTAAACTTAATACGTAGGACTTAGTGTTTATAATAAATATCTTATGTTAAAATATATATATATATGTATGTATGTAGTATGTATGTATGTATGTATGTATGTATGTATGTATGTATGTATGTATATATGTATGTATGTATATATATATATATATTAGAAATGGGGAAGGCCAGTTTATGGGATTACCTTAGGTTTCCTGCCCATAAAGGGTTTAGCTTTATGGATGGAAAAACCTAAGTTAATCCCATGAACCAGCATTCCCCATTTTTAATATAGACTGCTCTACATCTTAGAGTGTTCTTCTTCTTTGAGATGTGTGTATGTGTGTGCGTGTATGTATGAAACAATAATAGTAATGACATAAAGGTAATAAAAATGTACTTTACCTTCACAAGTGCCCTCAGGTCCAGGAGCATAACCATCCTCACAGGAACATTCAAACTGACCAATCAAATTAGTGCAGGTTCCACGGCCACAAATATTTCCAGTCCGACATTCGTCTGTATCTGCAAAAGAAACAAGAAAATAAAGCAAGAAAACAATAAGCTAGAATCGTGGAAATGTTCTTTGACCTCTCTTCTTTTACTCAGCCATTGGACTATGGCCTAGCTACAGCACAACCTTGATAGGTTTTGGTTGAAATTATAGTGTCCCAGTCTGAATTTTGTCACACGTGTTTTATCGATTTCTGTTTGGTAAATGGAATAAATCCACTTTGGTATAAAATTGTGTATCTCTGTTGGAGTAAATACCGAAATGAATTCCTGTTCGATGTATTGATACATTGACAATCTCTCTCTGATACACCCATCGATCCATATATCCATCCATCTGTCAATCTATTAGTTTGTCTATCTGTTTATCAGTTTGTCAATTCGTCTGTCTATCTATCTATCTATCTGTCTGTCTATCTCTATGTGTTTATCTCTCTCTCTCTCGCTCTGTCTATCCATCTATCTGTTTGTCTATCAGTCTGTCTGTCTGTCTCTCTCTCTTTCTCTCTAGTCGTGAGCACCACCTTTAGTTGAGCAAATTGACCCCAGAGCTTATTCTTTGTAAACCTAGTACTTACTCTATCGGTCTCTTTTGCCAAACTGCAAAGTTATAGAGACGTAAACACACCAGCATCGATTGTCAAATGATGTTGTGGGGATAAACACCGACACGCAAACATATACACACACACATACATACATACACTTGCCCAAGGTGCCACGCATTGAGAATGAACCTGGAACCATGTAGTTGGCATGCAAGCTACTTACCACACACACACACACACACACACACACATATATATATATATATATAGGCACAGGAGTGGCTGTGTGGTAAGTAGCTTGCATACCAACTACATGGTTCCAGGTTCATTCTCAATGCGTGGCACCTTGGGCAAGTGTATGTATGTATGTGTGTATGTATGTGTGTGTGTATATGTATGTGTGTATATATATATATATATATATATAATATATATATACGTATACGATGGGCTTCTTCCAGTTTCCGTCTTCGAAATCCACTCTCAAGGCTTTGGTCAGCCCGAGGCTATAGTAGAAGACACTTGCCCAAGGTGCCATGCAGTGGGACTGAACCCGGAACCATGTGGTTGGTATGCAAGCTACTTACCACACAGCCACTCCTGTGCCTATATATATATACACACACATATATATATATATATATATATATATATATATATATATATATATATATATATATATATATATATATATATATATATATAGTTGTTATATTTTTTTCATACCATAACAGTTAGATAGGATGATGTCAATATTACAATAACCAATAATATGCTGTGCATGTATAGTAATATTACGATCATGGAATTAGCATTATCTTATCTCACTCTTTCTCACGGAATCCCTAGGAACCGTTTGTGGAATCCCAGCTGAAAAACGCTCTCCTAAATTATTGAAAAATTGGTGTGATTTTCAAGAATCCAGTTACTTACCAATGCACCTGGTTTTTGTGTCATCCACCTGGAAACCGGTATTACACTCACAGCGGTATGAACCATCAGTATTGATACAACGACCATTCTTGCAGTAGTCTGGGTACATCATACACTCATTGATATCTGTAAAAGAAGAGGCGGCAAAGATGGAAGTGTTAGGATGATTAATGGTGCATTTTTTAATTAATTATTTAATATGTAATCTTTATATATAAAAGTGAAGTTGTGTGTCTGTCTCCTACGATTTAGATTCCTAACTACTCCCACATTTTGCGGTGCAGTATAACCAAAAGTGGGTATCTTATAGTCGTGATTCATATCGAGCCCTTCTGGGTATTGGCGTGCGTCTACGATGAGTCTACGATTTAAAAAAAAATTACCATCATTTTTTCCCATTTTTAATGCATTTTTTTTGCTATTATATAAGGGAAGTAACTCTCTAAAAATGGTTATATAGTTATTTCCCTTACAAACCCGAGCAACGCCGGGCGATACTGCTAGTAATTAATAAAGAAATAAATAATGACAAAAGAAAATTACTCTGGGATGCTTTCTGCATGAAATAATTACAGTTAAGGCACAAGCTAACATTTTTAATGTTTTCCTTGATACTACATCAAATACATTAATTGACACTTAACCCTTTCATTACCAACCCGGCCGAAACCGGCTCGGCTCTGTAGTACAAATATCTTGTTTTCATAAGTTTTGAATTAAAATATTCAACCAAACCTTAGTCACAATTTGTTCCTAATACTAGCTTAATGATAACTAAGTTATTTTACTAAATGCTTTGTTATCTCTCTCTATATATAAAACTGAAGTTGTCTGTGTATGGCAGGTTTGGTAGCCTTCAACTAACACTATCTCCTCCGAGACCCTGCGGCGCAAGTTGACCAAAATTGAGAGTATGATAGAAGAAGGCTTTTTCTTTCTTCTGTAGAAGAAAAAATTCAAATCGGACCATGTTAACACCAAAAATTATTTACATAAAATAGGTGCTTTTTTTCTATGAAAATCCCTATTTTTTACGATTTTTTGACTGCTGTGTCGCCATTTTTTGGTGTATTTCAACCAGAAAAATGTTCACTTAGAGAAAATAGCAAGCTACATAATGCAAAATTTTTACTTTAGAATAATTCCAATTCTAAAGGGTCGAAACAAATCCGAGCAACGACGGGCAATACTGCTAGTATTTAAAATAATTGAAAGAGACAGAGAGCATCTCAAAATAAATACAGTTACAAAAGGGTTAATAATACTAAGAATAATGGTTGGTTGCTGGTCCAGTGTATGCAGGTGTGTGTGTGTATGTGTGTGTGTGTGTATGTGTGTGTGTGTGTGTTATTTAAGTATGTATTTGTACATTTGTCTGTTTGTGGTTTTGTTTGTGTGTGTTTTGTATTGTTATTATTGTTTATTGATACAGTGTGTGAGTGTGTGTGCATGTGTATGTGCATGTGTGTGTCTGTGTGTCTGTGTGTAGTGTATTTGTGATCTTTGTATGTGTGTGTGTGTGTGTCTCGGTTTTGGAGCCTGTGTCTGTTTGTCTGAGTTTGGGCATGTGTGAGTACATGTGTGTGTGTATGTGAGTGTCTGTGTGTGTGTGTGTGTGAATATGAGTATGTTTGCGTATGCATCTGTATGAGAGCGCATGCATATGTGTATGTGATTTTGTGTGTAAGTGCCTGTGTCTTTGAGAACACCACCAAAGTACACTATAATAAAAAACACTAACATTAATCATTTCTGATACTGAAGTGCGGGGGGTGGAGAAGAAGGAGGAAGTGGAGGAAAAGAAAAAAGAAGAGAAGGAGGAAAGGAAAGGAAAGGAGGAGAGGAGAAAAAAGAGGGGAAGAGAAGGAGAAGAAAAAGGAAGGAATAAGAAGGAGGAGATAAGACAATGAAGTTGATGAGTAAGAGGAGAAGGAGGAGAGGGGGAGTCTGAGGAGTAAGAAGAGGTAGATATAAGGGTAAGAAAGATGGGGATGGAGAGGACAAAAAAAAGAATATGAATGTGTCTAAGGAATAAGACGAGGAAGGAGTGGGAGAGGGAGAGGGGAGGAGGAGGTGGAGGAGAAGAGAGAATGAGAGAATGAAGGAGAAGGAAATGAAGAAGGGGAGGTGGAAAATGGATAAAGAAGATGCTTATATTTTCTTACCTTTTCTGTTGCCATTTGGATCTTCAATGTGACCAATATAAGGACACAAGAGTTTGAAGGCTTCTAGAAACAGAAAAAAAAACAATATCCACAACAATTAAAGACATGAAAACAAAGCAGATATACATTAAGTTAACAGAGAGTACCTTTAAAATAAGATACAAACATCACACATAGTTGCTTAGATTCAGAAATAAATGTAATTTACAAATAGATAAATAATTGATTATTTGTGTATTTACATTAAGTTAACAGAGAATACCTTTAAAATAAGATACAAGCAGCACACATAGTTGCTTTACAAATAGATAAATAATTGATTATTTGTTTATTTAGCTGCTTATATATTAATAATGTTGATGAAGATGATAATGATTATCATGACGATGATGATGATAATGATGATGACGATGGTGATGACAATGACCGTGATGGTGGTAGCAGTATGTGATGGAGATGATGATGATGATAATGATGGTTATGTTGGTGTTGATGATCGTGATAATAAAGATGACAACGGTGGTGATGATAAAGATGATGCTCATGTGTATATCGATGATGATTGTGATTAAGAGGATGATGTTGATGATGATGTTGACAATAATGAAGGTTAATAATTGGTTGGTGCTTGATTGCTTACTTGTGTTCTGAGTAGGACAGACACTACAAATGGTACCGCCCCAAGCAGCACTCTTACTACAACAGCATTCTTTTCTGGTCATATTCATGGGGGTTGGATTCAAACATTGGCCATTAGCAAATGTACGGTAGCAGACGCCAACTCTCATGTCTGTAAGAACGGAAAACAATATATACACGTGAGATAAAAAAAAACATATATATATAAATATATAAAGTTAATCCAAACATGAAAACACAACAACGTAAAGACGTGGAACAAATATAGTATTATTGGACGCTCAGGAAGGAAGGGAAGAAGGAGTGTTTTACGTTTCGAGCAGAGCTCTTCGTCAGAAACAGGAAAAGGAAAGATCCAGAGAAGGGAAGACAGAGGAAAAAAATTGACAATGGTACACACGCGGTCACATTTTGAAAATATATATCAAAATAATGTTGCCATGTATACATGCTAAATATATATTTAAGGGTATTATGATAGGTGAGGTTGAGGGCTCAACTTTCTGAGATCTTTTGAAGGACTACTGCAATAAGTGTGTGAATCTGAGAGGGGAATATCTCTATATATAAAACTGTAGTTGTGTGAGTGTCTGTCCCCTTCGATTTAGATTCCTAACTACTCCCACATTTTGCGGTGCAGTTTAACCAAATTCAGGTATCTTATAGTCGTAATTCATATCGAGCCCGTCTGAGTATTAGCGCGCGTCTACGATGAGTCTACGATTTTAAAAATAATTTAACATCATTTTTTATTCCATTTTAATGCATAATTTTTCGTGTGTCGATGGCGGCGGAGTTGGCGTCCACGCTCAAACACCTGCACCTGTTTGCTTCTCCCCCTTCTTCCCTCCCTCGTGAAGCTGTGGGGAAGGGAGTGTAAGGAAATCAACGTCGTAAAGCGTTGTCAAGGAGACCAGCGTTCTTTTAGAACAACGACTTCATGGCTTGAAGACACCAAAACAGAAATGGCTAAGAAAGCCCGAATTGGCATCTATAAGGGAAGTAACTCTCTAAAAATGCTTATGTAGTTATTTCCCTTACAAACCCGAGCAACGCCGGGCGATACTGCTAGTGTTGAATAAAATCATAATTGACTGATCCTCCTGTATTTTCTTTTACCCAAAAACCAGGAAGTGTGTTCAGCACCTCCTTGCATATCTTCATTTGAAACCAAGGGACAACAGACTCATTGATGTAGAAGCTGAATATAAACTGCATCACCATGCTCACCTACCTCGGAGAGTCTGTATATGTCAATGACTTTACCCCTTTCCTTCAGACTAAGCCCAACAAAAGAAAGTCGGATGTAGAGGGTTCGTTGGACACAGTGTGAGATGACTGTTGTTATCGTTAGGCCTAACTCATCGTAAAGTCAATACCACCATGACTGATATCCAATCTACAGTGGAGAAGGCTAGCCACTGGATTTGGTTAAAAAGAGACGATGAGTGATGGCTAGAAGGATATTGAGCTTAACTTGATAACCAGCTGATCTAGCAAGCGGGGCTTCGCATCAGTGAGGGGGGGCTGATGCGCATTGATGCCGTCGAGAGGTAGGCCCCGAAATGGAGAAAGCTAGCCACTGGATTTGGTTAAAAAGAGACGATGAGCGATGGCTAGAAGGATATTGAGCTTAACTTGATAACCAGCTGATCTAGCAAGCGGGGCTTCGCATCAGTGAGGGGGGGCCGATGCGCATTGATGCCGTCGAGAGGTAGGCCCCGAAATGGAGAAAGCTAGCCACTGGATTTGGTTAAAAAGAGACGATGAGTGATGGCTAGAAGGATATTGAGCTTAACTTGATAACCAGCTGATCTAGCAAGCGGGGCTTCGCATCAGTGAGGGGGGCCGATGCGCATTGATGCCGTCGAGAGGTAGGCCCCGAAACGGTGCGCATTCTCTCCTGATGACCCCATACACTTGCTGGCTTCCGGTATACGGAGCTTTTGACTGGTAGCACTTGCATGTGCAAGTTGTTTGCAAGACATACAAATTAGATATTAAAAATTAAAAATATAAACTGGAAACAACACTGTCTTACCTATACATTTCCTCTTGTCACTTGAAAGAACATAACCAGAAGGACAATTACAAATGTACGATCCATCTGTATTGATGCAGTTTCCATTATAACAGATGTTAGATTCTGTAAAGCACTCATCAATGTCTGCAAATAGATTCAAGATGAAAAATAAATAGCAATATTGTGGGTGTAACAGATGTGCAACAGATGTACAACAGATGTATTTAATTGTGGAAGAAGCTATTATCTTGTTAAGAAAAAAGTCAGCAATGACTTCAGAAATGAAGAGCCTTGCTCAAGAACACAATGCAACATCCGGTCTGGGAATCAAACATACGATCTCGCAAATGTGAGTGCAACACCTTACCCGTGTGCCTTCACACACACACACACACACACACACACACACACACACACACACACACACACACACACACACGCATATATATATATACATGCACACACACACATGCAAACACAAACGTATAACCGTATGTGTGTTTTTGTGCCTGTGTTTGTTTTCCACCGCTGTTGGTTTGTTTGTGTCCCTGTAATGTAGCATTTTGGTAAAAAAAGACTGACAGAGTAAGAACGAGACTTAGAACTAAAGTACTGGGGTTGATTTGTTTGATGTGATGCTCCAGCATTGGCACAGGTTTTATATAGGCTTGGGGAGGTCTGTGTGTGTGTATGTGTGTGTGTGTGTGTGTGTGTGTGTGTGTGTGTGTGTGTGTATTGGGGAGCAAACTTAAAGTGTGCCTCAGGTGGCACACACTCTAGCTATGTCACAGACAAGTGCACTGCTCTAGACAATGGCAAGAACTGCCACAAACAGATGGCACATGGGCCAAAAAATTATGTTGATGAGTGCAGGGTTAATACAGAATATGTAAAAGGCGGCAAGCTGGCAGAATCATTAGCACACCAGGCGAAATGCTTAGCGGTATTTCATCTGCCGTTACGTTCTGAGTTCAAATTCCGCCGAGGTCGACTTTGCCTTTCATCCTTCTGGGGTCAATTAAATAAGTACCAGTTACGCACTGGGGTTACTGTAATCGACTTAATCCCATTGTCTGTCCTTGTTTGTCCCCTCTATGTTTAGCCCCTTGTGGGCAATAAAGAATTAAGAAATGTTAGCACGCTGGGTGAAATGCTTAGCTGTATTTCATCTGTCATTACGTTCTGAGTTCAAATTCTACCAAGGTCAACTTTGCCTTTCATCCTTCTGGGGTCAATTAAATAAGTACCAGTTACGCACTGGGGTTGCTGTAATCGACTTAATCCGTTTGTCTGTCCTTGTTTGTCCTCTCTATGTTTAGCCCCTTGTGGGCAATAAAGAATTAAGAAATGTTAGCACGCTGGGCGAAATGCTTAGCTGTATTTCATCTGCCATTACGTTCTGAGTTCAAATTCTGCCAAGGTCAACTTTGCCTTTCATCCTTTCGGGGTCAATTAAATAAGTACCAGTTACGCACTGGGGTTGCTGTAATCGACTTAATCCCTTTGTCTGTCCTTGTTTGTCCCCTCTATGTTTAGCCCCTTGTGGGCAATAAAGAAATAAATATTGAACATGTTAAGGATAAGATTAAACTTACCAATACATTCATCGCCAGTATCAGAGAGCTTATAACCATTAAAGCAGGAACATTCAAAAGATCCTTCGATGTTGTTACATCTTCCATGATGACAGACGTATGGAGTTTCTGCGCACTCATCGATATCTGGATGCATAAGAGAAAGACAATCATTATTTTAGAGGCAAGTAAAATCACAAAGTAAAAGCTAATTAAAATCACTGTTTCCCCCACATACAAACTTGTCGTTTCATGTGCCAGTGCCACTTAAAAGGCACCTGTGCCAGTGCTGTGTTAACGTACCTGTGCTGGTGGCACGTAAAATGCACCCAGCATACTCTGCTACGTTGTTAGCATTAGGAAGGGCATCCAGTCATAGAAACCATGCCACAACAAGCAATTGGGGTCTGAACAGTTCCCTATTAGCCAGCCCCATGTCAAACCTCTTCAGAGGTAGATAAAGTAGGTGTTCAATTTCCTCATATTAAGTAAATAGCTGAAAACCGTTTCTTTGTATACCTTTATTTACCTCTGAAGAGATTTGCCTTTCAAATGAATTGAAACAGCTGTAAGGGATGTTTGTCAATTTTTTAATTAACAAGAATAAGATTTTGTTGCCTCTTGGCAGAAACGGCCGTAAGGAACAAGCGCCTACACACCCATTTGGTTTTACCGACAATCCATTCATTTACTATTTTACCTATTTGCTCATTTGCTCATTTACTCAATTAACCACCTGTTCCTGTATGATTATATGGTTCCACACCCTTGTTTTTGCAATTACCAACTTTTTCTATTTGGTAATCTGTACCACTAATACATGTGTATGTATTCATCTAATATGTTGGAATAAATAGAGATACTGGATGTTTACCGGCTGATGTCTGTCGATTTTGTATCCTCTGCACTTTCTTATTTGCCGTATAAATCAAGGGTAAACCACTCTTTACCCCTGCCCATACATAACACTCAATTGCAAGATTGCCACGCAATAACTAGCACTTGGGTATGAATATTTGGGTACACTACCAGCAGTGTATTGGATAGGTACTATCCCTTAGTTGGTTTCTCAACTTCTACCTCACCACACAGAAATATATATATATATATATATATATAATATTAATTAGAGACAAAACCACTATTTTGCAAAACAAACAAGGAAAGACTTAATCAATACATAAAATTTTAATAAAAAGTAAAAAATAAAAAGTAAAAAATAAAAAGTAAAAAATAAAAAATAAAAAGTAAAAAATACTTTTTATTTTTTATTTTTTACTTTTTATTTTTTACTTTTTATTAAAATTTTATGTATTGATTAAGTCTTTCCTTGTTTGTTTTGCAAAATAGTGGTTTTGTCTCTAATTAATATTATATAATATTTTACTATAAAATTGGATTTAATCCTAAATCTGATTTTTTCCCTGTAAATTTGGATTTATTCCCTAATATTTATTATTATATATATATATATATATATAGGTTTGAAAATGCAATTTTAAAGATGTTTATTCACTTGACCAGATTCACTTTTTTAGAAAAAGATTGTCAAAAGTAAAACGTAAAGCTTTGTATGAGCTTTGTTGTGTTAAGTAGTGGTTGTCACAAAAGTATTAAAATACATACATACATTCTTTGTTGACAATCTTTTTCTAAAAAAGTGAAACTGGTCAAGCGTATAAACATCTTTGAAAATGCATTTTCAAACCTACTTTTATATATATTTCCACTTGTGCGGTACCTCACAACTTCACTTTGTTATATATATGTATATATATATACACACACACACACACACAGAAGAAAGTAAATGGACACAAGAGTGGTTGAGTAGTCAAGAAGTTTGCTTTGCAATCTTGATGTCTCAGGTTCAATTCCTTGGTGTGACATCTTAGACATCTTTTACCATAACCTGAGGCCAATCTAGGCCTTTGTTAGTATAAGTGGCCAGATGGAAACTTTGTAGAAGCCCAATGAATGGACTGCAGCCATAATACAAAAGGCCAGCATTGCCCTGCACTGTGTGATGTTGAACATGCCTGAGAATCATTTTACCAATACGTGAGGTCTATGGAATACTCAGCCACTTACCCTTACAATGAGTAAGTATCTCAGTTGATTAAGCCATTGATATACTTATCGTCAGAACTGATGGAGTATACACGTATAGGCGCAGGAGTGGCTGTGTGGTAAGATGCTTGCTTACCAACCACATGGTTCCGGGTTCAGTCCCACTGCGTGGCACCTTGAGCAAGTGTCTTCTACTATAGCCCGGGCCGACCAAAGCCTTGTGAGTGGATTTGGTAGACGGAAACTGAAAGAAGCCCGTCGTATATATATATATATATTATATATATATATATATATATGCGTGTGTGTGTTTGTGTGTCTGTGTTTGTCCCTCTAGCATTGCTTGACAACCGATGCTGGTGTGTTTACGTCCCCGTAACTTAGCGGTTCGGCAAAAGAGACCGATAGAATAAGTACTGGGCTTACAAAAGAATAAGTCCCGGGGTCGAGTTGCTCGATTAAAGGCGGTGCTCCAGCATGGCCGCAGTCAAATGACTGAAACAAGTAAAAGGGTAAAAGAGTATCGTGGTTACTATTTTACGTAAGATGGCAGGTGTATACTTACCAAGACAGTTGCGGAAGTCCTGGGACAGTCTGTAGCCGGTCTGGCAATTACAGGTAAAACTGCCGAATGTGTTTAAGCATCTTCCATTTTGGCAGATTCCTATTAACTGTCGGCATTCATCCATATCTGATGGGAAGATACAAGGAGATTAGAGTTAGAGAAGAACGTAAGGAAAAGGATACGGGTACCTGGTTGGGTTGAAGGTACTCTGAATGGGGTTGTGTGATAGTAAAGAGAGATGTGACAGGGTGATGCCATTTTAGGGGTGTGTGTGATGTCTCAGTGTTCATGTGAGAGAGACAGGAGGAAGAGAGAGAGAGAGAGAGAGAGAGAGGGGAGGAAGAAAGAGAAGGGAGGGAGAAAGAGAGGAAGGGTGAGAGAGGGATAGAGAGAGAGGGACAGAGAGGGACAGAGGGACAGAGAGAGAGAGAGAAGAGAGAGAGAGAGAAGAGAGAGAGAGAAAGGGAGAAATTATTGGATAGATAAATAGATAGACAGATAGATAGATAGGTATCTAGATAGCTAGATAGGTAGTATAGACAGAATGTAAAAGAGAAGTGAAGAGAGTGAGAGTGTGAGTGAAAGAGAGGGAGTGGGGGAATGAGAAAGAAAGAGAGGAAAAGAGAGAGAGAGAGAAAGAAAGTGGGAGAGAAAGAGAATGAAGAAAAGAATGAGATTGTTAAACAGGTTAATAGACAGATAGAATGTGAAAAGGAAGTGAAGAGGGAGAGAGAGAAAGAGGGAGAGAGAAAGAGGGAGAGAGAAAGAGGAGTAGAGTGAGAAAGAGAGAGAGAAATAGGGAGAGAGAGAAATAGGGAGAGTGAGAAAGAGGAGTAGAGAGAGAAAGAGGAGTAGAGAGAGAAAGAGAGAGAGAGAATAGGGAGAGAGAGAAAGAGGGAGAGTGAGAAAGAGGTGTAGAGAGAAAGAGAAGTAGAGAGAAGAAGAGAGGGAGAGAGAGAAAGAGGGAAAAAAGAATAGAGTGAGAAAGGGGAGTAGGAGAGAAAGAGGGAGAGAGAGAAAGAAGAGTAGAGAGAGAAAGAAGAGTAGAGAGAGAAAGAAGAGTAGAGAGTGAAAGAGGGAGAGAGACTGAGAGATTGAGAGTGAGGAGATAGAGAGCGTGATGTAAAGAGTGAATTCTGATGCGGGGTAGATAGAAAACTTTGATGGCATGTTTCTATCCAACAACAACAACAATAGCGATGACAGGAAAAAAAAAAAAAATAAGACCAATACATACCATAACAGTCGAAATTATCGGTTAATGTAAAACCACGGTTACATTTACAAGTATGGCCACCAATTTCATTGATACATGTGCCATTGCGACATATTCCTGGACGGGAAGAACATTCGTTGATATCTGGAGAGTAATGAAACAAATACGAACATTAAATGAGAGTGTGTGAGAGAGAGAGAGAGAGAGAGAGAGAGAGAGAGAGAGAGAGCGGGAAAAAGAGAGAGAGAGTAAGAGAGAGAGTAAGAGTGAGAGAGAGGGAGAGAGAGATGGAGAGAGAGAATGAGAGAGAGGGAGAGTGAGAGAGAGAGTAAGAGTGAGAGAGAGAGAGTAAGAATGAGAGAAAGTAAGTGAGAGAGAGAGAGAGTAAGAGTGTGTGAGAGAGAGAGAGAGAGAAGGGTGTAAGAAAGAGCAGGACCCGTGAAAAAAGAAGATATATAAAAAAATTACATATATATACTAGCAGTATCGCCCGGCGTTGCTAGGGTTGTAAGGAAATAACTATATAAGCATTTTTAGAGAGAGTTATAGCCAAAAAATGCATTAAAAATTGAAAAAATTAAGGTAAATATTTTTTAAATCGTTGACACATCGTAGATATTTTTAGAGAGTTACTTCCCTTATATAAAAGCGAAAAAATGCATTAAAATGGAAAAATATGATGGTAAATTTTTTTTTAATCGTAGACTCATCGTAGACGCACGCTAATACCCAGAAGGGCTCGATATGAATCACGACTATAAGATACCCGCTTTTGGTTAAACTGCACCGCAAAATGTGGGAGTAGTTAGGAATCTAAATCGTAGGAGACAGACACACACTTCACTCTTATATAAAGATGCTTTTTTTTTTTCAGTCATAGAGTTAGATTTATGAAGTCTTCAGTAGAAAATCCTTCGAATTCTGACTCGCTGCTTGATATAATGAAATTCGTATCCATTTTTTGTCAGAATTAAAAATTTTGAAAACACAATAGGAACAAATTTCGGAAAAAATCTCCCATAATTCACGGAATTAAAATTACACTTCGATTTTTGTACAAAACTGTAGTTGAAGTGTTTACGAAGTATAATACGTGTTTTCACGAATGTACTAAAGAGATTTGCTCTGATATTCTCATTTAAATATGATATAGTAAATTCGGGCGGCTTGGTAACTATATATAAGTGTCGTCTGTTTATACATAAACACTGTTTCATACTGCAATTATATATACATATATCTATATATAATATTATATAATAAAATATATACAGAGTAAAATAAAAACCAATTTACCTTTTCTGTCCTCCGTGTGTCTTTGCAAATGTGTTGGAATGATAAGTGAGTTGTGTTTTTGCGCCTTTTTTACTAATAACAAACACACACGTGTTTGTATGTAGTTGTATGTGTATGTAGTTGTATGTAGTTGTATATGTATGTGTATGCGTGTGTGTGAGGAATGACACACACACACTCACGCACGCACACATGTACATCAATGCTTCGGAGTGATATGTTAAAATATTGAGTTTTCTCGAATTTTGTCTTAATTGGGGGTGAAATTGAAAGAATATATTATGGCATGAGCGAATGGAGTACTTTGAAAATCTTAGGTAAATTCTAATTGAAGAAGTTGTGTGAGGATTAAATGGTTATGTATTTATTTGTTTCTGTTTGCTGTGTTTTTTTATTTTTTGAGTAGTGGTTTAAACACTTTCAGTTTAGTCTTCCTCAAATCAATCACTCTGTCGCTATTTACTTTCATTTTATTCGTTGCCCACTGTGTGTGTGCGTTTGCGTGTGGTGTAAACCAGACTAAGAAAAGCATTTGACACACACACCAGAATGTGAGTTTCTGTAAATTTTGCTTAATTGGAGTTTAAATTTTAAAAACTGGACCTGGCATGACGCGATGCATTGTACTCTTAAAAATGCAAGGTAAATTGTAATTGAAGAAATCCTATATTGTAGATTTGTATAACTCCCAAAGGGAGGCAGATAAATCTGCCTTTTATAATAAGACTAGCAGTATCGCCCGGCGTTTGCTCGGGTTTGTAAGGGAAATAACTATATAAGCATTTTTAGAGAGTTATAGCCAAAAAATAGCAAAAAATGCATTAAAAATGGAAAAATATGATGGTAAATTTTTTTTAAATCGTTGACTCATCGTAGACATTTTTAGAGAGTTACTTCCCTTATATAATAGCGAAAAAATGCATTAAAAATGGAAAAAAAACGATGGTAAATTTTTTTTAAATCGTAGACTCATGTAGACGCTTTCTTAGCCATTTCTGTTTTGGTGTCTTCAAGCCATGAAGTCGTTGTTCTAAAGAACACTGGTCTCCTTGACAACGCATTACGACGTTGATTCCTTACACTCCCTTCCCCACAGGTGCAGGTGTGAGTGTGGACGCCAACTCCGCCACCATCGACACACGAAAAATATGCATTAAAATGGAATAAAAAATGATGTAAATTATTTTTAAAATCGTAGACTCATCGTAGACGCGCGCTAATATTCAGACGGGCTCGATATGAATCACGACTATAAGCTACCCGAATTTGGTTAAACTGTACCGCAAAATGTGGGAGTAGTTAGGAATCTAAATCGAAGGGGACAGACACTCACACAACTACAGTCTTATATATATAGATATACATAGCGCAATAGTGGTGAGATATGACAGCAAAGAAAAGCATACATTCACTCTCTGCATGCAATTAGACTCGGAAAGTTCGTGAGGAACCATTGACCCAATTTGCTGACTTTTCCGATAGCACACAGGTGTCAATGAATGGTTGAATGACCAAATCCAAGCTTCTCTGCTAGTTCCTCAACAGTTACGATGATATTTTGTTCACCAGGGTTTTCAGGATGTCCTTGTCGAGTTCTACAGATCTTTCAGGATGAGGCTCGTCTTCTAGGCTGTAGTTTATGGCTCGGGATTTCTGGAACCACCATTGACACTGCCTTACGCTTATTGTCCAATCCCCATATACTGCATTAATATTTCTTGTACTTTGCACACATTTATATTCTGTTATTCTTTTATATGTTTCAGCCTTGAGGTTGTGGCCATGCTGGATCATGTGTGTGTCTATCTGTCTGTCTGTCTGTATGTATATATGTATATGTATGTGTGTGAACATAAATATTTTCAACAGATGTGTTGCAAATGTATCTGATTGTTTCTCAACTTCAATACTGTGTGTGTGTGTATGTGTGTGTGTATGTATGTATGTATATGTATGTATGTATGTATATGTATGTATTATGTATGTGTGTATGTATGTATGTGTGTGTGTATGTATGTGTGTGTGTATGTGTGTGTGTGTTTATGTATGTATGTATGTATGTATGTATGTATGTATGTATGTATGTATGTATGTATGTATGATGTATGTTTACTTTATTACTATTACTCTCTTCCAAGAACATTTTCACTCACTCTTAGCTCTTAGCTTCCCATACATTTTACTCATGTATTCTATCAGCGTCATAGACAGAATACTTTCACTTTAGTCTTCCTCAAATCACTCTGTCGCTATTTACTTTCATTTTATTCGTTGCCCACTGTGTGTGTGCGTTTGCGTGTGGTGTAAACCAGACTAAGAAAAGCATTTGACACACACACCAGAATGTGAATTTTCTGTAAATTTTGCTTAATTGGAGTTTAAATTTTAAAAACTGGACCTGGCATGACGCGATGCATTGTACTCTTAAAAATGCTAGGTAAATTGTAATTGAAGAAATCCTATATTGTAGATTTCTATAACTCCCCCAAAGGGAGGCAGATAAATCTGCCTTTTATAATAAGATAATATATATATATATATATATATATATATAATATATATATATAATAATTATTTATGCGCCTTTTTCAAGCTTAGCTAGGCTCATGGGCCCGGTTTCCCGGTTTCTGTGGCGTATGTGTCCCTCCACCCCCCAGCTGGATGGGACGCCAGTCCATCGCAGCATTACTCAAGAAACAGGAAGAAAGAGTGAGAGAAAGTTGGAGCGAAAGAGTACAACAGGGGTCGCCACCACCCCTTGCCGGAGTCTTGTGAAACTTTAAGTGTTTTCGCTCAATAAACACACACAACGCCCGGCCTGAGAATCGAAACCGCAATCTTCCGATCGTGAGTCCGCGCTGCCCTAACCACTGGGCCATTGCGCCTCCACACACACACACACACACGCACATATTATTGAGAGAGAGAGAGACAGATAGATAATATAGATAGATAGAGGAACGTTTATCTGTTACCTACCCCCTTCTATTTCTTGCACGAAGGCAAGCAGTATGAGTAGTCTCCCCTGATTTAAACACAGGGCAGGGAGCATTTGTTGATTCAGAGAAAGCTTCGTGTGTGTGTGCGCGTGCATGTGGTGTGTGTGCGTGTGCGCGTGCGTGCGTGCGTACGTGCATGTGGTATGTGTATGAGAAAGAGAGAAAGAGACAATGAGAAAGGGAGAATGGATGAGAGAAAGAGGGAGAGAGAAAGAGAGAAAGATAATTATCTTTATATATAAAAGAGAGGTTGTGTGTCTGTCTCCTACGATTTAGATTCCTAACTACTCCCACATTTTGCGGTGCAGTTTAACCAAAACCGGGTATCTTAGAGTCGTGATTCATATCGAGCCCTTCTGGGTATTAGCGCGCGTCTACGATGAGTCTACGATTTAAAAAAAAATTTACCATAATTTTTTTCCATTTTAATGCATTTTTTCGCTATTATATAAGGGAAGTAACTCTCTAAAAATGTCTACGATGAGTCAACTATTTAAAAAAAAATTTACCATAATTTTTTTTCCATTTTTAATGCATTTTTTTTGCTATTTTTTTTCTATAACTCTCTAAAAATGCTTATATAGTTATTTCCCTTACAAACCCGAGCAACGCCGGGCGATACTGCTAGTCAGTTATAAAGAGAGATTCTTGTTTTTAGTGCTTACCTATACAAGCATCCCGTTTGGAATTTATGTGGTAACCTGGGTTACAATTACATTTGAAACCCCCTTCCAAGTTCTGGCATCGACCATTTGCACAAATTCTGGGATTTTCACGGCATTCATTGATGTCTGAAGGTAAAACATCAGAAAAAAAAAAATTTTAATCTCATGAATTAATAAATATATCCTTCATCAATTGACAACTTTCCATTGAACTGAAGAATACTGAAGACAATGGTAAATTGATAACGATGACAACGATAATGATGATAACGATGACAACGATGATGATGATGATGATGATGATGATGATGATGATGATGATGATGACGATAACGATGACAATGATGATGATGATGATAACGATGACAACGATGATGATGATGATAACGATGACAATGATGACGATGATGATAACGATGACAACGATGATGATGATGATGATGATGACAATGATGATGATGACAATGAATATGATGATGATAACGATGACAACGATGACGATGATGATAACGATTACAATGATGATGATGATGATAACGATGACAATGATGATGATGATGATAACGATGACAACAATGATAACGATGACAACGATGATGATGATGATGACGATAATGATGACAATGATGATGATGATGATAACGATGACAATGATGATGATGATGATGATGACGATGACAACGATGATGATGATGATAACGATGACAATGATGATGATGACGATAATGATGTTGATAACGATGATGATGATAATGATGAGGATGCTGATGGTGATAAGAAGCAGTAGATGAAGACCTACCTCGACACCGTCGTTTATTAGGGGCCAGCTTGTACCCTACAGGACAGCGGCACTCATA
>NC_043020.1:9799038-9816538 GCF_006345805.1 Octopus sinensis
AGGTAAAGCTTATTAATTACAATTGTTTTGAATTAACCATGCAAAATCATCTCTCTCTCTATCCGCTCAGTCGAAGTCGACTCTTGGTCACTCGTTGGATCAGTGTCCTCCAGTCAGTTCTATCCTGGGCCGCTTCCTTCAGATTGACCATGTCCATTCCGGTATCACTCCTGATGGTGTCAAGCCAGCGGGTTCTTGGTCGGCCTCTTCCTCTCTTGCCACTGACCATTCTGAGCATGATGTCATCTAGCTTTCGGATTTTCATGATGTGATTATTTTTAAGATGACATTGTAGAGTAGGTGTGAGAGGCCAGATCTCACCAGTTTCAACATAAATAACATGTAGAATTTTTGGGCCTGATAGGTCTGGTTTAAATGCTAAAGGTTTAATACTAAATTAAGGGTGTGATTTATACATGAGTGCAACTTATATATTTCTTTATTACCCACAAGGTGCTAAACACAGAAGGGACAAACAAGGACAGACAAATGGAATAAGTCGATTACATCGACCCCAGTACGTAACTGGTACTTAATTTATCGACCCCAAATAGATGAAAGGCAAAGTCGACCTCAGCGGAATTTGAACTCAGAATGTAACGGCAGACAAAATACGGCTATGCATTTTGCCCGGTGTGCTAACGTTTCTGCCAGTTTGGTGCAACTTATACACAAGTGTGACTTATGCTGAGTGTGTCTTATATATGAGTGTGACTTATACCTGAGTAAATACGGTAATTTAATTTGTGCGCAAAGAAGAAAATGAAGAGATATTTGAAAAGTCTGAGAATCATTGTAAACTTACTTGTGTGTCTCTCTGGACAAGGTTCGCAAGGGGTATTCCACGCCTTTGCAACAGAACAGCAGCACATCATTTTGGTCAAATTACCAGACAGTTCATTTTCACAGATAAGATCGTGCGGCCAACTGGTTGATTTATAGTAAGTGGAATAGCAGTTTCCTTTACGCATATCTAACAAACAAAAAATAAAAGATACAAGGAACATAAGTTTATGTGGCCACAATGTAAAAGACACAAGGAATATAAGTTCATGTGGCCACAATGTAAAAGACACAAGGAGCATAATTTCATGTGGCCACAATGTAAAAGACACAAGGAACATAAGTTCATGTGGTCACAACGTAAAAGACACAAGGAACATAAGTTCATGTGGCCACAATGTAAAAGACACAAGGAATATAAGTTCATGTGGCCACAATGTAAAAGACACAAGGAACATAAGTTCATGTGGTCACAACGTAAAAGACACAAGAAACATAAGTTCATGTGGCCACAATGTAAAAGACACAAGGAATATAAGTTCATGTGGCCACAATGTAAAAGACACAAGGAACATAAGTTCATGTGGTCACAATGTAAAAGACACAAGGAACATAAGTTCATGTGGCCACAATGTAAAAGACACAAGGAACATAAGTTCATGTGTCACAACGTAAAAGAACACAAATAAGTTCATGTGGCCACAATGTAAAAGACACAAGGAATATAAGTTCATGTGGCCACAATGTAAAAGACACAAGGAACATAAGTTCATGTGGTCACAATGTAAAAGACACAAGGAACATAAGTTCATGTGGCCACAATGTAAAAGACACAAGGAACATAAGTTCATGTGGTCACAACGTAAAAGACACAAGGAACATAAGTTCATGTGGCCACAATGTAAAAGACACAAGGAACATAAGTTCATGTGGCCACAATGTAAAAGACACAAGGAACATAAGTTCATGTGGTCACAACGTAAAAGACACAAGGAACATAAGTTCATGTGGCCACAATGTAAAAGACACAAGGAATATAAGTTCATGTGGCCACAATGTAAAAGACACAAGGAACATAAGTTCATGTGGTCACAACGTAAAAGACACAAGGAACATAAGTTCATGTGGCCACAATGTAAAAGACACAAGGAATATAAGTTCATGTGGCCACAATGTAAAAGACACAAGGAACATAAGTTCATGTGGTCACAATAAAAGACACAAGGAACTAAGTTCATGTGGCCACAACGTAAAAGACACAGGAACATAAGTTCATGTGGTCACAACGTAAAAGACACAAGGAACATAAGTTCATGTGGCCACAATGTAAAAGACAAGGAATATAAGTTCATGTGGCCACAATGTAAAAGACACAAGGAACATAAGTTCATGTGGTCACAACGTAAAAGACACAAGGAACATAAGTTCATGTGGCCACAATGTAAAAGACACAAGGAATATAAGTTCATGTGGCCACAATGTAAAAGACACAAGGAACATAAGTTCATGTGGCCACAACGTAAAAGACACAAGGAACATAAGTTCATGTGGTCACAACGTAAAAGACACAAGGAACATAAGTTCATGTGGCCACAATGTAAAAGACACAAGGAATATAAGTTCATGTGGCCACAATGTAAAAGACACAAGGAACATAAGTTCATGTGGCCACAACGTAAAAGACACAAGGAACATAAGTTCATGTGGTCACAACGTAAAAGACACAAGGAACATAAGTTCATGTGGCCACAATGTAAAAGACACAAGGAATATAAGTTCATGTGGCCACAATGTAAAAGACACAAGGAACATAAGTTCATGTGGCCACAATGTAAAAGACACAAGGAACATAAGTTCATGTGGCCACAATGTAAAAGACACAAGGAACATAAGTTCATGTGGCCACAATGTAAAAGACACAAGGAACATAAGTTCATGTGGCCACAATGTAAAAGACACAAGGAACATAAGTTCATGTGGCCACAATGTAAAAGACACAAGGAACATAAGTTCATGTGGCCACAATGTAAAAGACACAAGGAGCATAATTTCATGTGGCCACAATATAAAAGACACAAGGAATATAAGTTCATGTGGCCACAATGTAAAAGACACAAGGAACATAAGTTCATGTGGCCACAACGTAAAAGACACAAGGAACATAAGTTCATGTGGTCACAACGTAAAAGACACAAGGAACATAAGTTCATGTGGCCACATGTAAAAGACACAGGAATATAAGTTCATGTGGTCACAACGTAAAAGACACAAGGAACATAAGTTCATGTGGCCACAATGTAAAAGACACAAGGAATATAGTTCATGTGGTCACAACGTAAAAGACACAAGAACATAAGTTCATGTGGCCACAATGTAAAAGACACAAGGAACATAAGTTCATGTGGCCACAATGTAAAAGACACAAGGACATAAGTTCATGTGGTCACAACGTAAAAGACACAAGGAACATAAGTTCATGTGGCCACAATGTAAAGACACAAGGAACATAAGTTCATGTGGCCACAATGTAAAAGACACAAGGAATATAAGTTCATGTGTCACAACGTAAAAGACACAAGGAACATAAGTTCATGTGGCCACAATGTAAAAGACACAAGGAACATAAGTTCATGTGGCCACAATGTAAAAGACACAAGGAATATAAGTTCATGTGGCCACAACGTAAAAGACACAAGGAACATAAGTTCATGTGGCCACAATGTAAAAGATACAAGGAATATAAGTTCATGTGGCCACAACGTAAAAGACACAAGGAACATAAGTTCATGTGGCCACAATGTAAAAGATACAAGGAACATAAGTTCATGTGGCCACAATGTAAAAGACACAAGGAACATAAGTTCATGTGGCCACAATGTAAAAGATACAAGGAACATAAGTTCATGTGGCCACAATGTAAAAGACACAAGGAACATAAGTTCATGTGGCCACAATGTAAAAGACACAAGGAACATAAGTTCATGTGGCCACAATGTAAAAGATACAAGGAACATAAGTTCATGTGGCCACAATGTAAAAGACACAAGGAACATAAGTTCATGTGGCCACAATGTAAAAGACACAAGGAACATAAGTTCATGTGGCCACAACGTAAAAGACACAAGGAACATAAGTTCATGTGGCCACAATGTAAAAGATACAAGGAACATAAGTTCATGTGGCCACAATGTAAAAGACACAGGAACATAAGTTCATGTGGCCACAATGTAAAAGACACAAGGAACATAAGTTCATGTGGTCACAACGTAAAAGACACAAGGAACATAAGTTCATGTGGCCACAATGTAAAAGATACAAGGAATATAAGTTCATGTGGTCACAATGTAAAAGACACAAGGAACATAAGTTCATGCGACCACAACGTAAAAGACACAAGGAACATAAGTTCATGTGGCCACAATGTAAAAGATACAAGGAATATAAGTTCATGTGGTCACAATGTAAAAGACACAAGGAACATAAGTTCATGTGGCCACAACGTAAAAGACACAAGGAACATAAGTTCATGTGGCCACAATGTAAAAGATACAAGGAATATAAGTTCATGTGGCCACAATGTAAAAGACACAAGGAACATAAGTTCATGTGGTCACAACGTAAAAGACACAAGGAACATAAGTTCATGTGGCCACAATGTAAAAGACACAAGGAACATAAGTTCATGTGGTCACAATGTAAAAGACACAAGGAACATAAGTTCATGTGGTCACAACGTAAAAGACACAAGGAACATAAGTTCATGTGGCCACAATGTAAAAGACACAAGGAACATAAGTTCATGTGGTCACAACGTAAAAGACACAAGGAACATAAGTTCATGTGGCCACAATGTAAAAGATACAAGGAATATAAGTTCATGTGGCCACAATGTAAAAGACACAAGGAACATAAGTTCATGTGGCCACAATGTAAAAGACACAAGGAACATAAGTTCATGTGGTCACAATGTAAAAGACACAAGGAACATAAGTTCATGTGGCCACAATGTAAAAGATACAAGGAACATAAGTTCATGTGGCCACAATGTAAAAGATACAAGGAACATAAGTTCATGTGGCCACAATGTAAAAGACACAAGGAACATAAGTTCATGTGGCCACAATGTAAAAGACACAAGGAACATAAGTTCATGTGGCCACAACGTAAAAGACACAAGGAACATAAGTTCATGTGGCCACAATGTAAAAGACACAAGGAACATAAGTTCATGTGGCCACAATGTAAAAGATACAAGGAATATAAGTTCATGTGGCCACAATGTAAAAGACACAAGGAACATAAGTTCATGTGGCCACAATGTAAAAGACACAAGGAACATAAGTTCATGTGGCCACAGCGTAAAAGACACAAGGAACATAAGTTCATGTGGCCACAATGTAAAAGACACAAGGAACATAAGTTCATGTGGCCACAACGTAAAAGACACAAGGAACATAAGTTCATGTGGCCACAATGTAAAAGATACAAGGAACATAAGTTCATGTGGCCACAATGTAAAAGACACAAGGAACATAAGTTCATGTGGCCACAGCGTAAAAGACACAAGGAACATAAGTTCATGTGGCCACAATGTAAAAGATACAAGGAATATATGTTCATGTGGCCACAATGTAAAAGACTCAAGGAACATAAGTTCATGTGGCCACAATGTAAAAGATACAAGGAATATAAGTTCATGTGGCCACAACGTAAAAGACACAAGGAATATAAGTTCATGTGGCCACAATGTAAAAGATACAAGGAATATAAGTTCATGTGGCCACAATGTAAAAGACACAAGGAACATAAGTTCATGTGGCCACAACGTAAAAGACACAAGGAACATAAGTTCATGTGGCCACAATGTAAAAGATACAAGGAATATAAGTTCATGTGGCCACAATGTAAAAGACTCAAGGAACATAAGTTCATGTGGCCACAATGTAAAAGATACAAGGAATATAAGTTCATGTGGCCACAACGTAAAAGACACAAGGAATATAAGTACATGTGGCCACAATGTAAAAGATACAAGGAATATAAGTTCATGTGGCCACAATGTAAAAGACACAAGGAACATAAGTTCATGTGGCCACAACGTAAAAGACACAAGGAACATAAGTTCATGTGGCCACAATGTAAAAGATACAAGGAATATAAGTTCATGTGGCCACAATGTAAAAGACTCAAGGAACATAAGTTCATGTGGCCACAATGATAAAGACACAAGGAACATAAATTCATGTGGCGAAGAGGTTGATTTATAGCAAGTGGAATAACAGTTTCCTTTATGCATATGTAACAAACAAGAAGTAAAAGACACAAGGAATATAAAGAAGAATATTGTTTAATGTACATTGTATATAGTTATGTGCTACTAAAGTTTCATGCACTGAAGGTGTTATCTAGGCAAGTTTTCAAATGTGCCTAGTGTCTCCAAGCAATCTTAAGGTTCTGGGCACATAGCCTATACAAGTTATGAATCAGGACAATAGAACAAGAGAAATCAGAGGGAAAAAGAAGATGAAGGTGGGTTCCAAAATTAGAATAATGCAAAAAACCCCCCAAAAAACCAAACCCAGAAAAGGCATGGAAAAAAGAAAAGATTTCTTTCTTTTTCGGTTTTGTTTTTGCATCATTCCACTTTTTGAACTCACCTTCATTTAGTGTGATTTCTCTGATTGACTAAATACTTGAATTGGGTGCTGAAGCATGGCCACAATTCAGTGAGTGAAACTAGTGCAAGAATAAAAGGAAAAAAGAACTGACAAATATATACGAACCCATGCAGTGTTGATCTGGTGTTAATAGATGTCCTTCTGGACAGAAACAGGTGTAGTTACCCTCTGTATTGTAACAGGTACCAGCACCACACAAGTTTGGATTCAAAGAACATTCATCAATGTCTGTGAAAGAAAAGTGAAAAAAAATGAATAAACAAATAATAAATAATAAAAAAAACATTTACAGATACTCTAAGTGTACGCATATACAGTTACAAATCTCTCTATATATAAAGCTGAAGTTGTCTGTGTGTGGCAGGTTTGGTAGCCTTCAACTAACACTATCTCCTCTGAGACCCTGCGGCGCAAGTTGACCAAAATTGAGAGTATGATAGAAGAAAGCTTGCTCTTCATTCTGTAGAAGAAAAAATTCAAATCGGACCATGTTAACACTGAAAATTATTTACATCAAAAAGGTGCTTTTTTTTCTATGATAATCCCTATTTTTTACGATTTTTTTACCTCTGTCTCGCCAATGTTTCGGTGTATTTCAACCAGAAAAATGTTCACTTAAGGAGAATGACAAGCTACATAATGCAAAATTTTTACTTTTCAAAAATTCCAATTCTAAAGGGTCAAAACAAACCCGAGCAACACTGGGCAATACAGCTAGTATTCTGATAAAACGCAGAGGTCAGGTTCTCTAATAAGATATGAACAATGATTAGTACTGTAATGAAATAGAAAATCAACAGGTACTCTAATAAAGTAGAAACAATGACTGGTACTTTAATAGAATGCAAATGACAACAAGTACTCTAACAAAATACCAATGACAACAGGTACTTTCATAAAACAGATTGACAGATACTCTAATAAAATGCTAATAACAGGTACTCTAATAGAATGCAAATGATAACAGGTAGTCTAACCAAATATGACAGGTACTCTAATGAAATAGAAACAATGACAGGTACTCTAATAGAATACAAATGACAACAGGTAGTCTAACTACAGGTGTTCTAGCAAAATAGAAACAACAGGTATTCTAATAAAATAAAAATAATGACATGTACTCTATAAAACTACAAACAACAACAGGCACTCTAATAAGGTACAATAACAGGTACTCTAAATATATACTCACCCTAACATAAACTCTAATTGTGTGCTCACACTCACAATAATTCTATAGATGCATATAGTTATGCATAATATACTCTTTTACTTGTTTCAGTCATTTGACTGTGGCTATGCTGGAGCACCGCCTTTAGTCGAGCAAATCGACCTCAGGACTTATTCTTTGTAAGCCTAGTACTTATTCTATCTGGCTCTTTTGCCGATCCGCTAAGTTACGAGGACGTAAACACACCAGCATCGGTTGTCAAGTGATACTGGGGGGACAAACACAGACATACAAACATAAAAACACACATACATACATATATGTACACACACACACCACACACACACACACACATATATATATGTATACATATATGCGATGGGCTTCTTTCAGTTTCCATCTACCAAATCCACTCACAAGGCTTTGGTCAGCCCGAGGCTATAGTAGAAGACATTTTCCCAAGATGCCACGCAGTGGGACTGAACCCAGAACCATGTGGTTGGTATACATTAACAAAATTGCACACATAATGAATACACTCATACGGTATTCTTTCTTTTTTATGAAGAATAAATGGAGAAATAAGGATACATACCAATGCATGTGTGGAGGGTAGAATCCAAGGCATATCCAGAATTACATTTACAGAAGAAACTACCGAAAGAGTTTTGGCATTCCCCTCCTTGGCAAACGTTCTGGATTTCGGCACATTCATCAATATCTGTTGAACAGAATTATTGCAAAAAAAAAATATAAATAAATAAAAAAAAAAACAAGGGAAAAGTTATCAAAGAATTGTCTTAGAATAAAGGTTTCTTACACAGTTATTAATTCTTTTGCTCTTTTACTCTTTTACTTGTTTCAGTCATTTGACTGCGGCCATGCTGGAGCACCGCCTTTAGTCGAGCAAATCGACCCCGGGACTTATTCTTTGTAAGCCCAGTACTTATTCTATCGGTCTCTTTTGCCGAATCAGGTTGTCCACAAGGGTGTCATACCCAACAACTAGAGAAGAAATTGCAGGTGTGCAAGTAAGGCCTGGAATCAAAGGGCCTTAGAGTTAATCTAGCAAATTTGAATTAATCCCTTCAGGGAAGTTGTTGGTAGAAACTCCATAAGGTGTACCCAGACACAAAAGGTGCAGCAATATCTTTTCTTGTAATTCTCTCCTTTCTTGCTCTCCTTTCTTGCTCTCCTTTCTTGCCCTACAGGGGCAGCCAAGTACCATCTCTTTTGTCGGACAGCTATTCCTGCCCCTCTATCATAATTCAACTTCTTGCTTGGCTCATGACCACTTCTCTTGGTTCTACTCCCTATTTCAGCTGAGAAGTCTTTGTCTTGCTTGCTATTTCACGACCCCACGGGTCACATCAAAACTAGCCATACTGGAGCCATGTAAAAAGCACCCAAACTGGGGCCACATATGAAGTACCTGTACTGGCACCTTGTAAAAAGCATCCATGCTGGGGTTACATAAAAGAGCTCCCATACTGGCATCACAGAAAAAGCACTTGGTCCACTCTGTAAAGTGGTTGGAATTAGGAAGGGCATCCAGTTGTAAAAAAAAGCCCCATGCCAAAACAGACCTCACTGGTTCTGGTGCCACATAAAAAGCATTTGGTCCACTTTGTAAAGTGGTTGGCATTAGGAAGGGCATCCAGTTGTGGAAACCCAGCCAAAACAGACAACTGGAGCCAGTGCTGATCTCCAGCTTGCCGATTCCTGCCAAACCAGCTAACCCATGCCATAATGGAAGACAGATGTTAAATAATGATGATGGTATGATGATGATGATGATGTGTGTACACACACACACACAAATATATGTGTGGTAAACCTTTTAAACATTTGTAAATTATATGTCATATTTGGAAGAAAGTGACTTTTTTTTATACGTACAAATATAAATTGAGGATTAATCAATGCTAATTAATGATAATGAAATCAGTTTTAATTACCTTCGAGAATGACTGTGATTATGTTTGGTCGGAAGCCAGGACCTCCCGGACACAAACTTTTGTGTTCAACTAATGAGGGAAGAAAACAAAAGAAAATAATATTAAATAACGGAGTTACTGATTACTACATTAGTGATCGGGGTATACTAAAGTGAAAAGTGGACACAATATGGGATGTCCTCTCTATGATTTTGGTACTGTCTACACGACAAGATATCTGCTGGTCTGCTGGTTGCTCGGATGATTTTATAAATGATACAAACAATGCATGAGAATGCTTAAAAGGGTGGGAAGATTTGATAATAATAATAATAATAATAATAAAATAATAATAATAATAATATAATATAATAATAATAATAATAATGATGATGATGATGATAATAATAATAATGATGATGATGAGATGATGATGATGATAATAATAATAATGATGATGATGATGATGATGATGATGATGATGATGATGATGATGATGATGATGATGATGATGATGACAACAATAATAATAATAATGGCTTCAAATTTTGCTACAAGGGCAGCAATTTTTTTGGGGAGAGATGAGTTGATTACATCGATCCCAGCTGGTACTTATTTTATAGACCCTGAAAGTATAAAAGGCGAAGTCAACCTCAGCAGAATTTGAATTCAGAACATAATGACGGGCGAAATACCACTGAGCATTTCATCCAGTGTGCTAATGATTCTGCCGGCTCACTGCCTTAAATGATAATAATAATAATAATAATAATGATGATGATGATGATGATGATGATGATGATGATTCTGCCGGCTCACTGCCTTAAATAATAATAATAATAATAATAATAATGATGATGATGATGATGATGATGATGATTTCAAATTTTGCCACAAGGGCAGCAATTTTGGAGGAGGGGATGAGTCGATTTTATTGACCCCAGTCCAGTGTTCAACAGGTACTTATTTTATTGACCCCAAAAGGATGAAAGGTAAAAATCGACCTTGGCAGAATTTGAACTTGGGACGTAATTAAGAGCATGCTAATGATTCTGCCAACTCAGTAATAATGATTACTTTCGGTTCAAGCACATGGCCAGCCGTTTTTAAGTGAAGAGGGTCAGTCAGTACCATCAATATCTATTAAGCTGGTATTTTATTTTACCAACCCCTACATTATAATAGTAACTATATAGTAGTAACTATAATGGTAACATACCAAATGAAAACTTAAATTATGAAGAAAATGCCAGCTGCAAAAGAGGAGATTTATAACTTACGAGTTCCATTCAAGGGACAAGCTTCACAACGTGAAGGAATTTCTGCCCATCCTTGACCAACAGTACAACAGCAGGTGGCTTTAGATAAATCGTATGACAATTCCGTTGAGCATTGTTGAGTTTGGCGGTAGCGTTCGACTTCAAAATAGCATGTTCCAAGGCGTTTGTCTGTGGAAATAGCAAAAACAAGGATTATAAATTGATTTACTGCATATACCATTTGAAAGGTAAATTTACTGAAGATACCAAAGATTTTGGTGTAGCTATAATCGGAAGGGAATCCAGCTGTAGAAACCATGCCAAAACAGACAATTAGAGCCAGTGCTGATCTCTTTTACTATTTGTCCATAGCTAGATATTTTTTTCACAGAAGACCGGAAACAAACAACCTCGCTTGTATAACAATGAAGCTCATTTACAAGCATCACATGATGTCTTGATGAGGGTACACATAAACACACACATGCGTACATGTATACACATGCACACACACACATACACACACACACATATACAGACACACACACACATACACACACACATATACAGACACACACACAATGGAATTCTAGTTTCCATCTACCAAATTCACTCATAAAGCCTTAGGTCAGCCCTGGGGCTATACTACAAGACACCTCCTCAAGGTGCACTGCACATTGGGACTGAACCCCAGATCACAAGCTTGGGAAGCAAGCTTCTTAACCACACAGCCATATATGCGACTCAAACAAATCTGACAGGAGGGGTCAACTTGTTGTATAGAAGGCAGAAGTTCTAATACTTGAAGCTAAATCTGAAATGAAAATTCTTTCGAGAAGAAATATCTTTTGAGATATATATTTCGTTTTTGGATTTGGTTTGCAAGATTCTTTATATGATTTCGTGTGTTGAAGCATATTCTGTTGTGTCTGGGGAGAATTATTTTCTTCTTGTGCCTTATAATTTAACACACTAACCGGTAAAATTTCCACTTATTTCTTATTTTTATTTTCCTAAAAATTTTCGTTGCGTCTTGCAACCTTTTTAATAGTCTTGACACTTTTTGAGATTTTGAGATTTTGAGATTTAGTTTAATATAAAAATAAAAGACATGATTTTGCTTACCTATACATCCAGTTCCGCTAGGATTAAGTTCATAGTTAAATGGACAATGGCATTCATATCCTCCTTCTAAATTCTTGCAATTACCATAAAGACAATTGTCAGGAATTCTACACTCATCAATGTCTGTAATTAAACAAAAACAAAAACAAAACAATAAACATAACTTTATCAAAAAAAAAAAAAGAAAGAAAAACCATGAAGGCTTTTGAAAAGTAAAAGCAACAATAACAACAACAGCTACAATAATAATAGCAATACTGGTTGCTAGAGAAGTGTTTTTTCATGTTGAGGAAAAGATGATTGTTAGATGGGGCCAAATCAGGACAATGGGTGGCTGATCAACCAACTCAATGCAACAATCATACACAGCAGCCAATGAAAGCAAGGACTTGTGTGCTAGAGTGTTGTCCTGATGAAACAAGACCTCTTTTGTCAGTTTCCATGGGCCTTCAGTCTTGACAGCCTTTCGTAACTGTCTCAGCAAGTTGCCGTAGTACTCTCCATTGATGGTGCGGCTCTTTTAAACATAATCAATAAACACAATGCCTTTTGCATTCCAAAAACCGTGGCCATCACCTTTTCTGTGGATGAAATGACCTTCATCATCATCATCATTGTTCGACAGTGGTCGAGACAATGGAATTTACGATGCTACGCCAGACTTCACGGTCCATCATGGCATTACGGAGGTCCTGTTGCTGGATGCCTGTATCCCTGGAGATTACATCAGGGTAGGAGAGTGTGCGCCCTCTGGTATTGCGAGTAGATGGCTTCCAGAGGAGAAGAGTAGAAATTGCCTCTTTTTCAGCTCTACAACAATGTCCAGCAAACTGGACTCTCCTACCTTTCACAAGAGATGACACAGGTGGTAGTTTCCCATATATTTGCATTTTGGTTGGATGACGTTTCCATGAGAGATTTTGAGCTCTCATAAGGAGGCGAGTGTAGGTTCCATCCAACCGCCTCTCAAGCTTCTTTGATAACGTCCAGGTTTCTGAGCCATATAGCAGAATTAGTTTGACTGTGGCTTAGACCTTAGACTTCTTTGGAGCAGGTGAGGAAGGGTATTTCCACTGCATGGATTGTCTCTTTGTCTCTGGCTCAAAGAAATGATGCCAATACTCATTATGGGTTAGGAAAAGTTTAAAGAAACCAGCTGGACCTGCCTCAAACAATGTCTGATTTTGCCATGAAGTGATCAACCCAGTGTGTTTTTGATTAGATTTCAGAAGACATGGTACCCACCAAGCAGAAACCCTTGTCATGTCAAGTTCATTGTGCAGAATATGCTCGACTTTCTCATGGGAAATGCTAATAACATTGGCTCTATGATTTATAGTCAATTGATTATCATCCATTATCATGTAGTGAACATGATCGAGATTTTCCTTGGTGGTGGCAGTTGTAGGACGTCCAGACCTTGGGTCATCTGCAAGACTCTCCCTTCCCCCTCCTAAATTCAGTTGTCCTCTTTCACAGTGATGATAAAGCTGGAGCATCATTCCCTAATGTAGCAACCATGTCTGTGTGAAAATCATTGGAGGCTAAACCCTATTTCTGCAGGAAAAAAGTACAAGCTTTTGAAAAGTATAAGCAACAACAACAGCTACAATAATAATAGCAATACTGGTTGCTAGCGAAGTGTTTTTTCATGTTGAGGAACAGATGATTGTTAGATGGGGCCAAATCAGGTCAATGGGTGGCTGATCAACCAACTCAATGCAACAATCATGCACAGCAGTCAATGAAAGCAAGGACTTGTGTGCTAGAGTGTTGTCCTGATGAAACAAGACCTCTTTTGTCAGTTTTCTTGGGGCCTTCAGTCTTGATAGCCTTTCGTAAATTGATGACCCCATGATGCCAAATTTTGTCTCTTTTGAAGAGAAGTGGCTACTAGTTACATCTGAAGTCTTCTTTGAACAGTCAGATGTCAGTTTACCTGGAAAGAAACAAGGCAGTTATTGATAAGAAGAGCTGAAATGAATGCATGCAAAGCTTTAGTATCACTCCTTCATAGTCAGCCAATGAATTTTTTAGCCCGCCCTCATACCTACCAGTGCAGTTTCCTCCTGTGGGGTCAACTTGGTAACCTTGGTTGCAGATACAGTTGAATAATCCAACACCGTTTTGACATTTTCCGTTGACACATAGATTCTCAAACATGACACATTCATCAATGTCTTGAAAAGAAAAAAAGATAAATAAAAAACACAAAATTATAAATGGTAAATAAAAAAAAGGCAATCACGAACAAACAACCACCAACACTACTGCAACCATTACCACAATCACTATGACATCTGGAAATCAGGTGGGGGGTGGAGAAATTGAAATATTAATTTTCCAAAGTAATTTGCGAGTCAGTGGTTTTCAACCAGGGTTCTGCGGAACCTTAGGGTTCTGCCAGTAGAGTCCAGGGGTTCCGCAAGAAGTTACAAAACTGCTAAAATCGGCAGTAATTTTTAATTCTCCTGTGCAGATATGTGTGCATAAGACTATTAAATTATTGCACAGGGGTTCCTCGAGCCAGTGGAATGCTTCCTTGGGGTTCTGCTCCAGCAAAAAGTTTGAAAAGCACTGTTGTGAGTAGATGTGTGAGGTAGTGAAAAAGTTTATAATAAAATAAGACTATTTCAAATATGCTTAAGAGATATTTGAATCTGTTAAAAGGCTTTTGACTACAGTTTGTCATGAAGAAAAATTCCCATCAATGACCAGGAATAAGAATTTGAAATGTGCAGCAAACAGCTATAGTATAGGTAAGCCAGGATTCAGAACTGAATCCACATTTTTCCTCATTGTCAAACAAATCCTCTATCTATTGTCTCAGCCTTTTTTGCATTCAGAGATTAATGGGAAAGCGCTGACTTCTTGATCTTTTTTGACGCATTATTTGGTCAATTTTGATTAAGGACAAAAAACCCTATTATTTTTAGCTCAACCTACTTTGGTCAGTAAGTTATATAAGCATAAGTATTTACTTGTGTTTTCATAATTTGCTATTTTCCTTCTCTTTGGTCATTCATCTCTGGAAGGACAGCAGTTCTATCAATGTGCTATTTAATACATGCAAAAGCAAACCTCTTATCCTCTCTCCCTGCATACATTATTTTTACTACATCTTTCTCCATACCAGCCACAAAGAAGCTAAACTAATATATGCAATTAACTGTGGAACTGGTGAATATTTCGCTGCATCAACACATAACAAAGTGTGCACAAAAACAAACAACTCATTGCAATTGTATACTTCTTATATATTGTCGTGACTAATATTATAATCATCTTCAACATTGTAACAGCATAATAATTGATATATAATAAATGGCTAAGATGGCTGATACCCCTTACGTTGTCGAGCGGTTACTGTTTATATCTCGTTCAGAGATTTATTATTGTTTTCAGACAGTTTTTCTACATCAGTGACAGTGGTTACTGTGAAAAACATTATATATTACTTGCGAGGGGACTCCTTCATCGAAGACCAGTGCTTACCATGCGTTGACGAGAGGCAATTATCTTGAAACTATAGTCTGTATGTAGTACTCGGGTCTTCGAGGGAGGATGACCTCCCTTTGCAAGTAACACAAGGACACTGAGATAGTGTCTAAAGTCCTTCTGGTGACGTTGATCGCCTGGGGCTAAAAGCATCAGTACCCCCCCCCCCAGTGGCTAGCAACATTCAGATGGCTGATACCCCTTACGTTGTCGAGCGGTTACTGTTTATATCTCGTTCAGAGATTTATTATTGTTTTCAAGCAAATATTGTTTTTCATATATCATCATTACAAATGCATGAATCCATAATTTCAAGAGAGAGTGCTCTGAGCTGACTATAGTATATTAACACCTTTTTGCCTTAAGCAAGAATTTTTCTCTATGATAAACAGCTGAGAAATATCTCGCAAATGTATTTGAATTGGTCTTAAATTCGCTTCCAAAATAATTGTTTGATGTTTTAATCAATTTTTCAAATCTTTGCATAAATAAAATAGTTGAAGTAATTTGAAAGGACACAACATAGTGACAGTACAAGATTTGAACTCATGCTCATGTGGTCAGTAGTTCAGTATCTTAACCTCACAACCACTGTGCCTTTATATAAATGTCTACACCTTCATGTATCAATGTAAATACTGTCATATCTTGCCTGGTGAAAGCATTGTTTGATGTGAGATTCTATATAGGCAGATGAGTTGCTTTTCCTACTACTAAGGCCGTCAAAAAAAATGTCTTTGGACCAAAGGTCATGTCAAACAACTCTGTGTTAGAGCTGACGGGTCGTAACTTACCTATGCAGGCTCTGTCATTGTCTGTAGGTGTAAAACCCATGTCACATTCACATTTGTATCCTCCTTCATAGTTAAAGCACTGACCATGTTCACAGAGGTACGGATTCAGAGAGCATTCATCAACATCTGTAAAGACAATGGAAAGAAAAAGAACATCAATACAATGCAGAGATAAAATTGGGAGGAGAGAAGGGAAAGAAAAATACAAGAGAAAACCAGTTGAATTATGTGAAGGCAGCAAGCTGGCAGAATAGTCAGCATCATGGGTGAAATGCTTAGTGGCATTTCATTTACCGCTATGTTCTGAGATCAAATTCTGCCATGGTCGACTTTGTCTTTCATCCTTTCGGGGTCGATAAATTAAGTACCTATTTCTTTATTGCCCACAAGGGGCTAAACACAGAGAGGACAAACAAGGACAGACACATGGATTAAGTCGATTATATCGACCCCAGTGCGTAACTGGTACTTATTTAATCGACCCCAAAAGGATGAAAGGCAAAGTCAACCTCGGCGGAATTTGAACTCAGAACGTAACGGCAGACGAAATACGGCTACACATTTCACCCGGCGTGCTAACGTTTCAGCCAGCTCGTCGATAAATTAAGTACCAGTTGCGCACTGGGGTCGATATAATCGACTTAATCCGTTTGTCTGTCCTTGTTTGTTCCCTCTGTGTTTAGCCCCTTGTGGGTAATAAACAAATAGGTATTTCATTTGCCGCTATGTTCTGAGATCAAATTCCGCCAAGGTCGACTTTGTCTTTCAGCCTTTCAGGGTCGATAAATTAAGTACCAGTCAAACACTGGGGTCAATGTAATTAACTTATCCCCTTCCCCAAAAATGGCTACCCTTGTGGCGAAATTTGAAACCATTATTATTATTATTATTATTATTATTATTATTATTATTATTATTATTATTATTATTATTATTATTATTATTATTCTATGTTTGACTTTTGCTTTATATTTGTACAAGTTGGTCCAATTCTCACCCAGAGACCCCAAGAGACAACAGGTTGGAAGTTCACGTTGTTGTTATGCCTAGTGTGCCATATATCTGGTTTTGTATTTAGCGTTGTACTAGTGAATGTCCAAAAACAAAACAAAACAAAACAAAATTATGTTTGTTTTAAACCCTGAGATTACATAGAAAGTATTTTGCGTAGGATATGAGCAGTTCCCTTGAGCACTATCTTTTGAATTTCTGCAATTATTAGGTTTCCTGGTATCTGAGTTAGGTAGCCATCAGC
>NC_043020.1:9819618-9847118 GCF_006345805.1 Octopus sinensis
TCTTGTACTAAAAATTCTCTTAACAAACCCTGCAGATTCATATCAAAGACTACGAGATCTGTTTGCGTACAACTTTACTCATACCAACACGCTATTGTTACAGTAAAAGATTACAGACGGCTTCATTATGATCTCATAAAAGTCAAATCAGGTTGCACCTGTGTAGTAACCCACTAAATTGCTATATTTGTTGAAAGTTAGCAGCGCAAGTTGTGAAGCGAATTTGTAAATTACAATAAAATATATCAACTTTACGTTTCATTTCACAGCAAAAAGAAGGAATAGTGATTTTACGCTTTCAAGTAAATAAACCATTGAGAATTCACTTGAGGAACTGTTTCAAATGATTATGATTTATGAGTCAAGTCAGCTGCCAGCGATTATTTCTCTTTAATGCATATTACAATATCTTCATCGTGAGAGGCGACGTTACCTTCTCAACGTAATGGGAATTAAAGCCGGTTTATATCGATAAAGAAAACCGACTGTCCGGCATACATTAGCACATGTACGCACTCTCACTCAGATACATACATACGTACACACATACATACACATACACACACATACATACGTACGTACGTACGTATGTACATATATACATACACACATTCATACATACAGACATACATGCATGCATACATACATACATACATACATACATACACACACACATACATACATACATACATACATACTACATACGCTCATACACACACACGCATTCATACGTACATACATACATACACACACACATACATACATACATACGTATGTACATATATACACACATACATACACACATACATACATACATACATACATACATACATACATACATACATACACACACACATACAAACTTAGATACATACATACACATATACACACATACATACATACATACATACTACATACACACACACATACATACATACACAAACATACATACATACATACATACACACACACATACATACGTACGTACGTAAATACATACATACATACACATACACACACATACATACATACATACATACATACACACATACATACATACATACACACATACATACATACATACACACACACACATTCACACATACACAAACATACATACATACATACATACGTACATACATACATACACATACACACACATACATACGTACGTACGTAAATACATACATACATACACACACACATACATACATACATACATACATGCATACATACATACATACATACACACATACATACATACACACACGCATTCATACATACATACATACATACATACATACATACATACATACATACATACATACATACATACACACATACATACATACATACATACATACATACATACACACATACATACATACATACATACACGCATACATACATACACATACATACATACATACATACATACATACATACATACATACATACATACATACATACATACATACATACATTTATGTATGATGTTTAACACTGTTCCTCCAAGACCGTTGAGAAAATAATAATATAACTACAGCGAAACCGGTTGTTGGAAGAAGGGAACTTGAGGATGCACCGAGCAATTGCTGATAAACAAAATTGTAATGTTAGAGGTGTGCAGGGTATGGGAAAAGAAACTGGTTTCAAAGTTGCTAGACTATAAGAGAGCCTTTCACTGTGTTCCACACTCGTGCGTGTTAGGAGGGCTTCGTCTTGCTAAATTGCCAGAGAGTATAATCAAAGTCGTAGCTGACCTGATTTCTACCAAGGCACACACCATTAACAGGCTCAGGATGTAAAGCAAAGGAGAAAAGCGGCTACAAATATATCACTTGCATTGACTTGTAAACATCTTTCTTGCAACATATGCGGTCTTCTTTGCAAATCGTTGGCGGGGCTCAAATGTCACATTTACCATACGTATCATGAGTGACAAAGAAACTGTAGGTAATCGGATCCTCATACATTCAAACCTATATATATATAGGACAGACCAATCTCATCAGATATTGGGAGAAGAGTTATTCAGAAGTTGGGTCCACCCTACGTGCTCACGAATCTTAAATTCATATGGGGTTGAGTAAAGCTTATTAAAATATATGTACTTCTTAACTTCCTATCAAACGTGTACTATCTATCTATCTATCTATCTACCTATAGGCGCAGAAGTGGCTGTGCGGTAAGTAGCTTGTTTAACAACCACATGGTTCCGGGTTCAGTCCCACTGCGTGGCACCTTGGGCAAGTACCTTCTACTATAGCCTCGGGCTTGAAGTTAAATATAAGGAGTGTATTGTCACTTGTAAAATACGGTGTTGCAGAGATATATTCAAAGGGGATGGCCTCTCTGTGATGTTGTTCATACTTTCAGAAAATCCTTTTCATTTAGTTGAGGAAGCGTGAAGGATTTCTCATTGGTTCACAAAGGGACAGAAATATCAAAATTACCCATTGTTTTTTTTGTGGATGACTTGATGCAGTGTGTTAGGTATACTCTTTTACTCTTTTACTTGTTTCAGTCATTTGACTGTGGCCATGCTGGAGCACCACATTTTTAGTCGATCAAATCGACCCCACGACTCATTCTTTGTAAGCCCAGTACTTATTCTATCGGTCTCTTTTGCCGAACCGCTAAGTTTCGGGGACGTAAACACACCAGCATCGGTTGTCAAGTGATGTTGGGTGGACAAACACAGACACACCAAACATATACACACACATATATATATACATACATATATACGACGGGTTTCATTTAGTGTCCGTCTACCAAATCCACTCACAAGGCATTGGTCGGCCCGAGGCTATAGTAGAAGACACTTGTCCAAGGTGCCACGTAGTGGGACTGAAATTCGGAACCATGTTGTTGGTAAGCAAGCTACTTACCACACAACCACAACAAGAGCCTTGGCCTCGTTACAACATTCCCAAAGGATATGAGGTTATAGTTTTGCCAGGATAAATTTCCCTATTTGATTGTGAAACGGGAGAAAACTGTAAACCGTATATATTAGCAGCATTTTCATCAATGACTTAACTGCTTTTCTTATGTCTGATGAGGAATGTTAAGGGTACCTAGAAATGTTAATGGTACCTAGGAATAGTATCAGTTACAAGAAACGCGTCACTAAAGAATATAACAGCCGGGTGAGAAAAATATGGATCTCCGAACCCCCTGCATTCAATATTTTGAACATTTGACCAATTTGATTGGCTACTTTGTGAGATCTAAGCCACTGATATGAGCGTCCGAAAGATACTGACCAGCACAGATTATTTTCACATTAATGATAGAGACTGCCTCTAAAAGAAATACAAGGGGACAGAGGCTTAAAATCGATCCAGACTGGATTTTAATGTCACATTATATCCCTTTAGCTCCCTTTTTAAACCATCAAGTACATCCTTTGCCCAGGTTTCTATACATGAAGCATATAACATCATGTAAATTGGGTAGCAGCTCCTCAAGAAACGTTGTGGATCCGTGGAATAAGCTGCCGGACGAGTTAGTGAAGATGCCGACAACCGCTCGGTTCAAAGTCTCTCTTGACCAGAAAGGGCCTGAACTCTTTGCATGAACACCCTCCCTGTACATAACTCCATGGCCCCCTACATGGTCTGGCTTTTTGCTTTTTGAGCCAAAAAGTTAACTTAACTTAACTATCCCCTGTCTGATAAACTTGAATATATACCCGTATAAGGAGTACGGGTGGAATGTATTTTATCGGTGGAAACCTTAATAAAACGCAATAATAATACACCAGACATTGTGATTTGGGACGGATAAGAGAAACTATGTACGGTAGCAGAAATCAACTGCTCGACGGGTGTCACCATGGTGCTAAAGATAAGCAAGGGCTATTGAAGTATCGAAAAATTTACAGCTACTCTACCTGGATTAAAATTTCTGATTTATACCCGTAATTATTGGGACAGTAGGATATGTAACGAAATGCCTCATCACCAGTGTTCAGAAATTATTGTTCTCAAAGTCAGAGAGGAGAAAAATAATTATAAGGTTACAAATATGTTGTCAATAGAATTGTTAAATTATGTAAAACTTTCGAAAAGTTCAGCATTTAAAGATACATGCGTATGTCTAGATATGTAACTATATGCATAATAATACATACGTAAAGCAAAACATACAAATCTATACATACATTGCCTCCAAATATTGAACATATACGCACAAATATACCCAAATGTCTCGTTAATGTTTAAAATTCCAGATGGAAGTGTCTTGCATCTAGGTTAGAAGTCAACGCTTTCTACCTTACCAAGAAATCTAGAAATGAAATTAAATTATAAATTATAACATACATACATACATACATAATACATACATACATACATACATACATACATACATACATACATACATACATACATACATACATTCATACAACATACATACATACATGGTGGCTGCCCCCTCGTTATCGAGTATGGCCATTGCACGAAGCTTAATCAATGTTGTTATCGTGCAATGCCTGTGCAAGAAGATTTTTTTTTTTAAGTGAGGAAAGGCTGTGCACTGAGTCAATCCCACACACTAAGCAACAGCAGCCATAATCCGAAAAGAAGAACAAGTCAACATCATCGGTAACCACTGAGCCGCAGGTTTTATGTCGGAGTTATCCCAGTTACCTGAGTTACCTTCTCCTAGAAGGATGCCCTAACAAAGGCTAGGAGTCCTTTACTCCCAATGGTTTAACCGCGCCATCGGGTATTCAGTTCGATTATTTCTGTCCCCGCGCATGATCTGCCTTAAGACATTTATTGGATGACCGTTGACTCTCAAGAGTTCCTCCGCCCTTTGACGGGTTTTGTTTTTCACCCCTCAGGGTGTCCAATAAACACCCTCCTCACCAAGCAAGCTTGGTAGGGTTGCCGGTTTAGTCGCCGACGACCCGACCATGCAACAGGTTGTACTGGGTTACATGTTACCAGTAGCACTCGAAAGTGACCTGACATAACATACATACATACATACATACATACATACATACATACATACATACATACATACATACATACATACATACATACATACATGATACATACATGAGGTTGATAACAACATGAAACTTGGGAAGCAGCTCTTTGAGCAGTATTCCTTGTCTGATAACCTTAGATATATACCCAAAGAAGTCGCACGACTCTATTGCAACATATAATCAGATGAAAGGATGAGCTTATATCAGCTGCAGACCATGTACAGATATGTTACCAGAAAGCTCTGGGATGATAGTAACCTTGATTATCGAAGCAGTCTATCATGGGCCAAAAATCAGATTACTAATTTCCATTTTGAAAAGTATACAGGGACGGGAAATGTCAACCAAAAGGGATAGCGATGCAGGAAAAGAACAAAAGGGATAATGTCGCCGGAAAAGCACCCAAATCTGATAACCGATGCAGACTTTGCGGAGTTAACATCGAAGATATCTCCCACATCATAAGCAGCTGTTCGAAAATGTCATCATGGTATCATCTATCAATGAGACATGATATTGTATTTAAGTCAGTCACTGTATAATGAGATCTGTCGGAAGGATAACCCTGAAGTCAAAGAAATAAGAACCCATAGTATGGTAGAAGGCATAGCCACTCATAAAAAGGAGTACTGTTGCAATGTCCCAGAGAAAATCGCAAAATGTAAACATAATATACCTGACATAGTGATCTGAGATAAAGAAGAAAATCTGTGTACAGTTGTGGAAATCAGCTGTCCAGTGGATGTTAAAATAAAGCTAAAGATCAGCAAAAAAGAAAATTCTGAAGTATTGAGAAATCTACATTTATTCTTCACAGATTACAAGTTCAGGTTTATATCTGTAATTATTGGGACGCTTGGATATGCAACATACAGCCTAAGTACCAGTCTTGAGAAATTAGGTTTCTCAAAACCAGAAAGGAGAAAGCTGATTCGAACACTACAAATCCAAGGAATCACTGGAACAGTAAAGATCTGTAAGCCTTTCCAGAAGTTTATTATTTAAGTATATATATTTCTTTACTATCCACAAGGGGCTAAACACAGAGAGGACAAACAAGGACAGACAAACGGATTAAGTCGATTATATCGACTCCAGTGCGTAACTGGTACTTAATTTATCGAACCCGAAAGGATGAAAGGCAAAGTCGACCTCGGCGGAATTTGAACTCAGAACGTAGCGACAGACGAAATACGGCTACGCATTTCGCCCAGCGGGCTAACGTTTCTGCCAGCTCGCCTGCTTCATTATTTAAGTATATATGCACATGTCTAGACATGCAATTGTATACCTATGAATACATATATAAAACAAAAACATTCCAAATATTGCACATATGCATATATGCACATGCGCAAAAGTACCCTGTTGATGTTGAAATCCCAATGAAGGATCTTGGTTTCTAACCGAGACAGATGGATCTAGGTTAGAAACCAACTATTTCTCTGTTGGCAAGAAATCTTTAAAAAAAATTGAATAATGACATACGTACATACATAAATATAATTAGTTTTTTTTTTAATAAATGCCTACCTATCTGTCTGGATAAGATTTGATTTTCAGAAAAAGAAATCAACCTATTCGCACATTATAAATACAATCTGTTAGCGGAACAGTAATATTCTGCAAGACTTTTCTGAGGTTTAATATGTGACATTGTTTTCGTTATCTACATAACAAAGATTGAGCTTTGTACCTCTGTTAGAAACCAGCTCTTTCTACAGAGCAAGAATTTAAATAATTAAAAACAGACGCGGCACATACATACATACATACATACATACATACATACATACATACATACATACACACACACACACACACACACACATACATACATACATACATACACACACACACACACACATACATACATACATACACACACACACACACACACACACACACACACATACATACACACACACACACACACACATACATACATACACACACACACACACACACACATACATACATACATACATACATACATACATACATACATACATACATACATACATACATATATAGCTACGTGATGATAGCAACATCGATCATCAAAGCAGTTTATCATGGGCCAATAGCCGGATTACAATCTCTCACCTTGATGGGTATACGTTTGCAATCCAGGAACAGGAAATATCAACCAAGTACTTAATGCACAAAAGGGATAGAGATGCTGGTAAAGCCGTAAAGTGTGACAACCGGTGCAGACTTTGTAGAGTTCACACTGAAGATATCCCCCACACCATAAGCAGTTGTCCGAATATGTCATCACGGTATTAACTACCAATGAGATATGACGTTGTAGCTAGGATACTCTATAATGAAATCCGTCGGAAGGATTGTCCCGAGGACAAAGAAATAAGAAACCACAATATGGTAGGAGCCAAATAACACCACCACCGACGAGAAACAGCACTACAGCACCAGTAAGCTACTTAAGAAGACGTAAATCTTCTTGCCGTTTTACTTGGGTTCTACGTGTAAACCAAGATCTACTTCAATACTAGAAAAAACCCGCGAAAACCCTTTTATCGAATATACGAAACTGTTAAAAAAATTCTAGGGTGAAGCTCACCCCAACTTAAGCACGATTCCCGCGAAACAACTTCGACAACAGGCATCTTTCTTTTAAAATCGCAGGAGTGGCTGTGTGGTAAGTAGCTTGCTAACCAACCACATGGTTCCGGGTTCAGTCCCACTGCGTGGTATCTTGGGCAAGTGTCTTCTGCTATAGCCCCGGGCCGACCAAAGCCTTGTGAGTGGATTTGGTAGACGGAAACTGAAAGAAGACTGTCGTATATATGTATATATATATATATATATATATATATAATATATATATATATATATATAATATATATATATATATATATATATATATGTATGTGTGTGTGTGTGGGTTTATGTGTCTTGTGTTTGTCCCCCTAGCATTGCTTGACAACCGATGCTGGTGTGTTTACGTCCCAGTCACTTAGCGGTTCGGCAAAAGAGACCGATAGAATAAGTACTGGACATACAAAGAATAAGTCCCGGGGTCGATTTGATCGACTAAAGGCGGTGCTCCTGCATGGCCGCAGTCAAATGACTGAAACAAGTAAAAGAGTAGAAGAGTAAAGAGTAAGAGTTACTTTCGTGATGTAAATCAATCTTCTCAAAACATAGAGAACTGGCCAAAACCTGTCAGAAGAAAGATCGAAAATAATGCAAGCAAATTGCTGCCGCCATCACGGACTTATTATGTCTCTCTAAATATAAATGAGTTAGCAGAGACCTTTGCGGATTCCATGGACAGCGAGGCTCACCAATGGAGAAGTTCTTTAGCAGATAAGGCCGAAAATGTCGCTAGAAGCTAGGATCACCAAGCATAGATTGGACATATTTCGGTCATATTATGCGGAGAAAATCCCTGGAGAAGGACATCATGCTCAAAATGTTCAGTAGCAAGAGAGGAAGAGGTCGACCAAGAACCCGCTGGCTTGACACCATCAAGAGTGATACCGGAATGGACATGGCCAGTCTGAAAGAAGCGGCCCAGGATAGAACTGTCTGGAGGACACTGATCCAACGAGTGCCCGAGAGTCGACTTCGACTGAGCGGTTAGAAGAAGAAGCAGAGACAGCTATGGAATATATTTGCTTTGGAAGGTTTCCGACCACTCCTCAAGTGACTAAAGGTGGACTGAATCATTACTATAAATTAAAGAACTATGAGCGACTGAAAGAAAAATTGTAAAATTTAAGCATATTATTAATGTAAGGCTACCCACCGATATGTATTCCGAAAATGTGAAGGCCTTTGTGGTCGACAAAGGCGCATACAAGAGACTGAGAGACATGTGCGGAGACAAGATTGACCCGCCCGGAAGGCGGCGAACTGGCAGAAACTTTAGCGTGCCGGACGAAATGCTTTGTGGTGTTTCGTCTGTCGCTACGTCGTGAGTTCAAATTCCGCCGAGGTTGACTTTGCCTGTCATCCTTTCGGGGTCGATAAATTAAGTACCAGTTACGCACTGGGGGTCGATATAATCGACTTAATCCGTTGTATGTCCTTGTTTGTCCTCTCTGTGTTTAGCCCCTTGTGGGCAGTAAAGAAATAAGATTGACCCGCTCGAAGTGTTGATGGAGTTCGACGAACAGCCACCCGTAGTTGAACTCAGAGACATGGAGCCTTACATGTGGTATTAAAATGGAAAATAAAGAGTAAGTAAAATTGTTTTGTTGAAAGAAAAAAAAGAAAAAGTAAAAGTGTTTCATGAAAAAAAAAGAGGAAAAAAAACGATGATTAAGAAGAAACAATAGAAAAATAGAACGCTTGTAAATAGTGTATATAAACGTTCAAATGGTACTGCATGGGAATGGGGCCCATGCAGCTATTTCATTTCTTCATTTTCATATATTATTTCATTCTCATTCGTTCTATGGGATCTTTTCGGTTTGAACAGCAGTTTTTTCTAGCGGTGTCATATGAAATTGTCATCCATAATTATGACCCTAGTATCGATCTATTGCATTTCAATCTGTTTTAGGGTTAGGGTTAGGGGTGGGGGGAAGGTATCTTTTTTTTCTTCAGAAATGTAAATAAACCCAATCTGTTTCTTAAACGAGGGACATATTCATACGGCACAGAATGTTTTTTACCTCAATAGACGTCCGTAATTAGTTGAAATTGAAGAAATTGAAGAAAAAAAAACAACAAATATCTTACGAACTATAGAATTTTCTCAATAAAGCCGAGAGAAAAAGATGTTTTATAAACACATTCTACCAGTATACGAAGTTTAAAAGTGTTTAGTTACCTAGAAATTATGTTAAAAACTACCGTTCAAACCGAAAAGATCCGTTTTATGTTTTATGTCCCCATTGTGGTGTTGTGTCTGTCCTGTCCTTGTAGTGTCCCCCTCTGTGTTGTGGCCGTGGTGCCGAATAAAGAAATTCGTGTTAGTAGCAGTTAGACGCGCAGATTTGAGTTGAGTTGCTGATAACGGAGTGTTTTTATTGTAAGCGAGAGTATTTGTTACTGTTCGAATTGTTGATATTGTAAATTGTTGGGTTTTTTCCTCCATTGGTGGGGAAATGGAGAAAACGCCAGCGGGCGGCCACAGTTATGCGGCCGCAACTAGAAAATAAATAGAAGAGGAAACGTTGGAAATAATTGAAATTAAGGTAGAACCAAGGAAAATGAAGGAGTGGTGCAGGAGTGGCTGTGTGGTAAGTAGCTTGTTAACCAACCACATGGTTCCGGGTTCAGTCCCACAGCGTGGCACCTTGGGCAAGTGTCTTCTACTATAGCCTCGGGCCGACCAAAGCCTTGTGAGTGGATTTGGTAGACAGGAACTGAAAGAAGCCCGTCGTATATATGTACATATATATATATATATATATATATATATATAATTTATTATATAGAAGGAGTTTCTACAGGACTAGAACTGTTTCATTCAAAAGAATCATCTTCCTGATGATTTCTTTGAATGAAACAGTTCTAGTCCTGTAGAAGCTCCTTCTATATAATAAATTATTTTACTCTGCTATGTATTGAGTACCTTATTTACTGTGGTTAACCCCGACTCAACCCGGGACCTACATGTATATATATAATATATATATATATATATATATATATATATATATATATATATATATATATATATATATATATGTATGTATGTATGTGTATGTGTGTGTGTTTGTGTGTCTGTGTTTGTCCCCTTAGCATTGCTTGCCAACCGTTGCTGGTGTGTTTATGTCCCCGTAACTTAGCGGTTCGGCAAAAGAGACCGATAGAATAAGTACTGGGCTTACAAAGAATAAGTCCCGGGGTCGATTTGCTCGACTAAAGGTGGTCCAGCATGGCCGCAGCCAAATGACTGAAACAAGTAAAAGAGTAAAAGAGTAAGAGTGTCTGCTGAGGTTACTGGAGAAAGTGGGGGAGATACGTTGAAGTTCACGCCACCTGCAGAACTGACAAGCAATGTAACAAAACAAACAGTTATATTTAGTTATAGAGATTGCGACAGTGGAGAAAATTGAAGAGGTTTTGAAAAGCATAAAAAAACTAACGATATATATATAACAAGAGGAGGAGATATACCACCGTGAAGGTGCGCTTTGCGACAGAGGAACAGGCAATCAAGCACGTAACGGAGAGAATAAGATCGGAGGAGTGGGTAACTGGCAGAGAAAATGGAATGCTCCCACACTGCTATAAAGAAGCATCGTCACTCGATGGCAAAGGTTCAGAAGTATGGAGCGTGGGTTCTGCTCGCTTTAAGTGGCAACAACAAAATTCAACGAGCCACAATTTAGGTGTATTGCTAAAGTCGGTATTGGAACTGCGCGCATATTGCGAGACAATACTGTCTGTTATATCGACCCCAGTGCGTAACCAAGATAAAATGAAATATAAAGAAGTTGTTTCTTAAAATTACATATTCCTTCGGTTCACGTTTAAATGTAACCTTTTTACATTTTCATTATATATTTTGTTACACGGCTACATTATTTACTTTCCTACTTTCTTCCATTTAAATTGTATTTTGAAATGGTTGACACTTGTAAATGGTGTGGAGGCGCAATGGCCCAGTGGTTAGGGCAGCGGACTCGCGGTTTCGATTCCCAGACCGGGCGTTGTGAGTGTTTATTGAGCGAAAACACCTAAAGCTCCAAGAGGCTCTGGCAGAGATGGTGGTGATCCCTGCTGTACTCTTTCACCACAACTTTCTCTCACTCTTACTTCCTGTTTCTGTTGTACCTGTATTTCAAAGGGCCGGCCTTGTCACTCTCTGTGTCACGCTGAATATCCCCGAGAACTACGTTAAGGGTACACGTGTCTGTGGAGTGCTCAGCCACTTACACGTTAATTTCACGAGCAGGCTGTTCCGTTGATTCGGATCAACCGGAACCCTCATCGTCGTAACCGACGGAGTGCTTCCACCACTTGTAAATGGCAATAATTTCTTATTTCAGCATTAAAATTATATTTTATTATTAAATCTCAGAACGAGAAGTAAACAGTAATCGCTCGACAATGTAAAGTATAAAAGCTATCTCAATATGGCTAACCACAAAGGGTGGGGGGGTGTTACTGTAGCGTTTTAGCCCCAGGAGATCTTTGTCTCCAGCTGGCTTTAGACACACTTTCTGTGCCCTTAAGGTATTTGCAAAGGGAGGCCATCCCTTTCTCGTAAGCCTCAGTGATACGCACCGGACCGGTTTCGAGATTATTGTCTCTTATCAACGGGCGGTAATCACCAGATTACGATGAAAGACAAGGCCTGTTTGCAAATATATAAGAGTTTTTCTAGTGACGTCTGCCACTGATTTCGAAAAACTGACTGCAAGCATTATTAAATCTCAGAACGAGATGTAAACAGTAATCGCTCGACAATGTAAAGTATAAAAGCCATCTCAATATGGCAAACCACAAAGGGGGGTGTTACTGTAGCTTTTCAGCCCCGGAGATCATCGTCTCCAGCTGGCTTTAGACACACTTTCTGTGCCCTTTAAAATATATTTTAATTTTACACCAAGTCGGCCAAGTTCCAGTAACAGAAGATGCACATTCCCAGCTGGCTGAAAACATTTAAGACCTATCTACGTCGAAAACACATTGTTTTTGTTGATGAAATACGCGTGTACCAACCAGTGTTTGCTAATCTACATTGACTAATTACGAAATTTTTGTTTGTAACGGGGAATTCATTCGATTTACATATGTAACGCTGATAATTATTCATCTCCAACGTAATTGATATAAAATAAAAGAATCAAAGATTAGGAGTATCAAGGGAAGTAATTCCAGAAAATAAATCAAGATTACATGGAAGGTAGACAAATCATGTCTGCATTATTATTGTGTTTTACCACAGTCTATCTACGCTATGACGCTGAATGTTCGTTTATCCAATGCACATATTCATAATTTAATTTGACAAACATTGGGTCCTTCATTGATTTGGTTACGTTATTCAAAGACAACGTCAAATAAGCATTGGGACATGAAAGTTCAACTTTTACGACAGAATGGAAGAATACGTCGGAGTATGTTTTGCATTTTGCCTTAACTATACTAAATGTAAAAGATTGGCATGCAATGCCGGACGAAATGAATGACTATGTTTGGTCACCTCACTATATGCTGTGCGAGCCTATTCTTTTATTCTTTCAATGGTTTCAGTCGCCGGACTGCGGCCATGCTGTAGCACAGCTTTTGTTTTTTTTTTATTTTTAGTTTTGTTGTTTTTATAATTGAAAGATGATCGAATTTGCAGTTGCCTCTCTTCCCTGATTGTATCCTTCAATGGTTGGTTGGTTCAGTATCGTCGTTAGAAGGACATCCAATGCTTTCGGGAAAGTTACAGTAAAGGTCCCTTTTATATTTCCAATCTCTTTGGGAAAGCAGTTGAATACTTGAGGACCGCTGGCAGAAACGTTAACACGCCGGGCGAAATGCTTAGCGGTATTTCGTCTGCCGCTATGTTCTAAGTTCAAATTCCGCCGATTTCGACTTTGCCTTTCATTCTTTCGGGGGTCGATAAATTAAGTATCAGTTACGCACTGGGGTCGATGTAATCGACTTAACCCCTTTGTTTGGCCTTGTTTCTCCCCTCTATGTTTAGCACCTTGTGGGCAATAAAGAAATAAGAATGGTACAGTAGAGTGTTTTAACTCTTGAGTTTGGATAAGGGTATATTTGGAAGCTGACAGTACCCAACGGTTCGAGCATTAAAATTCGCCTTATTGCCAGCTGCTGCAGTCAAGTTTGTTTTCTATCCTTTCTGTGTTTGTAAACTATACGCGTATGTGTGCCTACATGCATGTGTGTGTGTGTGTGTATGTGTGTGTGTGTTTGTGTGTGTATGTTGTGGAGCATCAAGTTATATTTGAAGGAGTCATCAGCAAAATTTCGAAGTATAAAACTCTTCTGTGAGCGAATAAATCAAGGAATTGATACTCTCAGCGTAGTTACTCTCTTTTACTCTTTACTCTTTACTCTTTTACTTGTTTCAGTCATTTGACTGTGGTCGAGAAAATCGACCCCAGAACTTATTCTTTGTAAGCCTAGTACGTAAACTATCGGTCACTTTTGCCGAATCACAAACACAGACACACAAACACACGTATATATATACATATAATTATATACGACGGGCTTCGTTCAGTTTCCGTCTACCAAATCCACTCACAAGGCTATATAAGAAAACACTTGCCCAAGGTGCCACGCAGTGGGACTGAACCCGGAACCACGTGGTTGGTAAGCAGGATACTTACCACACAACCACTGCTGCGCCTTGTGAAAATTACTTTATATTCGACGCACCGATTGGAACTTCCTGCAACAATGCATATGCATGCAGACAAAAGAGGCAATACACACGTACACACACCACCAGAGCACAAACATACATACACGCACGAGATCGCGCACACACAGCCACACGCAGATACACGCGCACACACTCGCAAGCCGGCTCTCACACACGCACACACAGACACATAAACACACAGACAGTCTCTCTCTCACACACACACGCACACACACATATCAATGTAGCCGAGCAGACTATCAGATTGTTAAACACGCTGGACAAAATGCTTCCAATTGTTTCTTTTGGATCTTGGCCCAAATGCTTCAACTAAACCGTCTTCCCAAGCTCATGGAGTCTTGTTGTGACGCAAATAGAATAAGCTTGTTCAATGTCCTTCGCAGTAGTAACGAAGCCCTACACTTAAAGGCTGCGTGGCAAACTTTGTGAATATACATCCCTTATAAATGAATATATTTTCGTATTTTTTATGTGTTTTGAATGGGAGATAAAATCAAACAAAAACCAAAAAAAAAAAAGAGGAAAGACGGCAGTGGTATAGTTTGCGAAAGAGTTTATTAAGAAGAAATGAAACGTTTCTCAAAGATTAGAATGTCAGGAGTCGTTATTCAGAAGGTCCAGTTCAAGTATTCCACAGAGATTTCTTTAAACTTTCGCATCCAAAGGTACTGAAATAAAGAAACATGAGATTTGTAACCTATACCGAATACTTCACATCTCAGATACTTTCTCTCTCTCTCTCTCTCTCTCTCTCTCTCTCTCTCTCTCTCTCTCTCTCTCTCTCTCCCTCTCTCTCACACACACAAAATACGTATATATGTATATATATGTATGTATACACACACACACCACACACACACACATATATATATATATATGTATTTCTTCTTTCGACTGTTGGTTCTCTTTAGTGGCTAGAGTTATCAGCCTCAGTGATCGGTGCCATTCATCGCGGCGCAGGGCCTTCTCCTCCCAGGGGACGGGTGAGATGCCGGAGTTCCTTATGTACCTCTTCAGCACATCCCTATATCGCAACATATTGCTCCACTGCTCTGCTCGTTCTTACGCAGTTCAGTATAAAATAATGCATTTCGGAGCCTGCTGCCCTCCATCCTGCAAACATGTTCCACCCAGCGCAGTTGCGATGTGATAGTGATGGCCTCCACTCTAACTAACATATATATATATATTTGTGTGAGTAGATGTGATCGTGTTTGTATGTATTTAATTATACATACACACACCACACACACACACACACACATATATATATATTGACAATATGAAAAATAACATTTACTGCGATGTTGCAATAGCATTACCTGTAATTCTGTAATAAGTATCTTCCGCCTTTTAAGACCAACACGTTTCAGTTGCACCGATTAGAAATCGTTGCAATTGCAACCCTATGATAAAACGGTGTAGTGTGATGGGCACAATGAATCGAATCCTGGTTATCGACTGATACAGCTAAAAGGGGACATACATCCCACATAACTGTCAGACCAAGAAACCTTAGCAAAGATGGGGAGCTTCGAGATACTTTTACACGGAAAACTTGTCACAATACTAGCTTTACGCATTCATAGCCACACAATACATATTCTAGAGCAGAACTGATAACCTGATCAAATTGCTGCGCTGAGTGAAGGGCTTGGGCAATCTGATATGATGTCAAGTATTTACAAACAGACTTCAATACTTTCTATAAACAATAAAATTTAGAAAAGTGTTTAGTTTATCGTCCTTCCGTTATTTGCGATATTGTGTAGCTCTTACAAATCCGGTGAGTGGATAAAGATGTTGCGTACCATCTTTGACGAAATACAAATCTTTGAGATTCAGTTCCTTTAACTGTGGTAGTAACTACAGTCGTAATGAGTAAAGTAAATAAAATTTTTGTGAAATACTTACCACAAACATTTCCGGTTTTGAGTGGAACCAACTCTGGGGCCATACACAGGGAACCGCTAATGCAAGCTCCGAGAGCTGATGAACCGCTGAAATGAATCGAAAATTAAGACAGTCATTTCGATGTCGAGAATCTCAAACAATCATCGAACTGCGTTCTTTCATTAGTTCAATGATATAAAATGAATTCTTTAGTGCGATAATCAGTAAGCTTATTGTCAACAGAAAGAGATATTGCAATAACATTAAATTATACGATATAGACATGTTTCTTTACTAAAGTCATTGGTGATTCAGAGAAGTGTTTCGTCCTTAACTCCCGCGTGGAAGGTTAGTGCGATTATCTCTTGTGGGGCGGCAGGGGTGAGATAATCATTCCTCCAGATTAATAATCATGAACGGCAGAATTTGTAGAATTGACGCGTAAATGAATGGAAATAGCTGAAAGCGATATCGAAACCCATGTATATACAAATATATGCATATATATATAATATACTTAATATATATATATATATATATTATATATATATAGATATATATATATAATTATATATTACGTATGTATGTATATTCTTTTATTATTTTATTTGTTTCAATCGTATCAGACGGGACTCCTATGATCTCATGCAAACGTTGATTATGCAGTTCATCTTATGTAGCCAATCTGCAGGTTAATGAACGTGTATATGATGTTGTGTCTGGAGACAGTCATTTTTATTTTCGTGCCTTATAATGTAACACACGCACCGGTAAAATTTCCACCTGTCTCTTATTTTAATTTTCCTAAAATTTTCGTTGCATCTTGCAAACTTTTCAATAGTCTTGACTCTCTTGCATATCATGTTGTACCTTAATATCTTATAAATACTTTCCCAAGATTTCTGTTGTTGTCTGCATATAATTTATGTAAAACATGATACTGGATTTCATAACAAGTATACAATTACCACACAAGAACCGATATACACATGGTCGTCTAAAAACTGGTTGTTAAACAATTTGGGCGTTAAATTGTACTGGACAAACATATCAGTACACACACATACACTCATACACACAAACACAAGCACACACAAACACACACACACATACACACACACACACACACAAATAAACAGTGACACACATATAAAGTAAATCTACACTGATTTTCCAGAATGTGTGAATTGCGTCGATGGATTATCCATTTTGTGGTTTTGAACCCGCCTCGTTTTTCTCCGCATTTTGTATTATGCCGAGTGAGCTTTTCCTGAAACGAGTATCTCTTAGATAAAAACTTGAATCACCCTCATCTCTATCCTCCTTCTATTTCTCTCTCCTTCTCTCTCACACACACACAAACACACGACGACATTAATCCAAGCACTCACATAATCACATACGCGTCTTAATATATACACGCAAATTAAAAGAAAACGATAGTTATAATACACAACAAAATAAATAAAGTATTCTTACGCAGCAGCACCGCTGGACAAAATTCCCAAACCAGCACCCAATCTCAGAATACATTCGGTACCGACGTTAACATTGCAGTTGGCGTCATCTGAAATATAAATGAAAATTTGTATACGCACAGTCGTATATGTATACATACATTCATGCATATATGCATGCGCATATATATATATATATATGTAGCTGGAAATTACAAAAAGCCAAAGGACGAAGACGCGTGTGTAAACAACATAGAGGTGTATTAGTTTAACGCTCGGGAAGGTGAGACAGTCTTTTACGTTTCAAGCCTACGCTCTTCAACAGAAAGGAACACGAGAAAATAAACAGATTGAAGAAAGGAAGTCAGAGCAAGAGAGGAGAGGTGGGTAGGAGTGAAGAGGGAAAGTAGGTGTGAGAGGAAGGGAGGAGAGACCAGGGGAGTTAGATGAAGAGAGGAGGAGTGTTGAGCCCATGTGACGCAAAGGAGCGAAGAGACCGAATGCTCCCGTGCAAGCACGATACGAACAGAGATAGGGGTTGTAAAGAATGACCGGTAGAGCGGAAATAGCGCGAGGCCGAGGTGTCTGATCTCTCGGAGGTGTTCCGGGAACCTGTCAGCCAAGCGGCGTCCCGTTTGAACGATGTACAGAGAAGGACAGTGGGAGAGCTGGTGATGCAGTAGATAACGTTGCTAGAGGTGCAGGTGTAGAAGTCAATGATATGATAATGGTCAATGATGGGTACCTGTGATGAGTGTGGTGTTGGAGCGGTAGAGGCAAGTGCAGCAGCGTAGGCTTGAGCAGAGGACCTAGCCGGGATGGTAGGTGGGGTGAGGGAAGAAACTGTGGGCTAGGAGGTCACGTAGGTTGTGTGCTCGTCTGAAGGATGGGAAGGAGAGGTTAGGTAAGATGTGCGAAGTGGAGGGGTCGGACTTGAGTCACGGGAAAACCCGGAGAATATTGCTGGAGAGGAAGGTTGGAGGGGTGGTAGGTGAGGGGAATCTGGAGACGGGTGACGGCGAAACAGGTGCAGGGAGAGAGAGAGAGAGAGAGAGAGCAGATGCAATATATACATATAAAGTTCGTAAGCGTGTGCAAGCGTGCCAGCTGGTGTGTGTATGTGTGTGTACGTGCGTGCCACTGTGTGTGATTGTGTGTATGTCCTTCTGTACGTGTGTATACGTGTGTGTGATGATGAATATTAAACTATTACATACCGCACATGGAGGTCAAGAATGCTGCATTTCCTGCGCAGTCTGCTGCGGCCATGCAATTAGCAACGCTGGTCAAGTCACTGGAATAGAATCGCAATAAACATGGTTATTTCTACATTGTACTAAACACGAATAGAATGCGTAAATGAGATATTAAATGTTAAATGTTGTTTGTTTGTCTCAAATGATAATTGTCTCGAGGGTCGCATCGTTAAAATCATTTACGAAAATGATTATGTGTAACCAATAGAATATGTTTCTAATCCAAAACACAAAAACATGATGGTGATTGATGTTGAAATTATCTCCTCTAATTATTTATATACACACAGTAATCAGATACGGATAATACGTAAACATATACATGCATACGTCTATAAATACATATATACATGTATATCTGTATGTATGTATGTATGTATGCATGTATGTATGTATGTATGTATGTATGTATGTATGTATGTATGTATGTATGTATGTATGTATGTATTATGTATATATGTATGTATTTATTTATGGGTGTATGCACGTCATTATTCAGTTTTAATTCAAGAATCCTTGCCAATAGAGAAAGAGCCGGTTTCTAACTTAAATCCAAAGTTCTTTTATTGCAGCATCAACAACATCAAAAAGGTATTTTTGCATGCATGTCTGTATATGTGCAGTATTTGGAGTCAGTACGTGTGTAAATGTGTATGTTTTGTTTTATGTATGTATTCTCATCCATGTATTTGCATATCTAGACAAGCACATATATACTTCAATGATAAACCTCTGGAACGTTTTACAGATATTTACAGTGCCATTGATGACTTGGGACTGTAGTTTTGGAATCAGCTTTCTCCTTTCTGGTTTTGAGATTCCCATGTTCTCAAGATTGGTACTTAGTATGTTACATATATTCCATGCATGTATGTATTTATGTATTTATGTATGTAGAATGTATATATGTATGTATGTATGTATGCATGTATGTATGTATGTATGTATGTATGTATGTATGTATGTATGTATGTATGTATGTATGTATGCGTACAAACACACATACGCGCATAAACACTTCAAATCGAATATTGAAAGGGACACTTATTCAAATAGTATAAAGCCTGTAGACGTTAGATTATGTTAGATGGGGTCAAAAGCAAAGGTAAAAATTAAAGAGTCCTTCCAGGAAGAAATTCATCATCTTACCTGCATAAATCAGAACGGTTAAGGTTTGTTGCTACTTCGTTAATTTTGCCAACAATACAACCGACGGCTACGCCTGTATTACACTCGCCATATGCACCTGAAAACAATGATTAAATATTTAGAAATGTAAATATTTCTGGGGATTTTTTAATTCCTACAAATATATAAATCTATGTGATAATATATTTGCAATAATTTATACGATATTACTAGGAAAGTATTCGTTATATATTCACCTGATATATACAGAGATTTAAACATCTATTGGATATACTCACACATTAACATGTACATCAGCTCTATTGCAAGATGAAAAAAAATCAAATTGACTTATTGACACCTTAAAATATCAATCTGGTATATTCACCAATGAAAGATCAATATATCGATAGATTAAACATTAAAATATATATTTGGATTAATGGGTTACATAACGGAATGCACATGTAGAGATTAAATTAAGATAGGGCATAATTTTATACACTAAGATCCATGGCTTGTTAAACCTATGTATATCTGTACTTATGTAGAGGAAACGATTGAAGGTAGCTTATAATCCAAAATCTACTGGGTAGGGTGGGAATCTATTAAACGCTCTCTATTCATTGGTGGCTGATCGAATTACAGATTACATCGAAAGATGAAAGACAGACACTCACACAAACGCTCACATTTTTTATTTAGTATATTTTATGAATGGGTTAATTGGTGGAAGTTGGTGCCTATCTTTCGTTTCTCTCGTCTTATTCTCTGCCTTGACTACCTCCATTTCACGGTCTTTTACTTTTTATGCCATTGTCTTGACTCATGTCACCATTTTCATTTGTCCCCTTATAATACACAGCTTAATAGTAAATAGAGACATCGACCTTAGGAAATAAGATCAACAAAGAACATGTTATCTATTAACAATTCGTCGTCATCTACAATGTTTCATCTGTTGTCGATTTCTACAAATACAACCCAACTTTCAGATCAAATGAACAGTGGGTAACCATTGGTTCCAATTTAACAATGTTTAACATTTCGACCGTCTTATTACCCTGAATGGTATTGTTTTGGATGGGGATTCTTCAAGCTATTGCACTTCATGTAGGCCTTATCATTCTCACAGCATATCTCGTGTGTATGTAAATCAAACTCTACTTTCATCTCTCTATAATCAATAAATCTATCATTTAACAACAAGTTATGTCATATATTTAGGGACTTGCTAAGCGCATTGCAACGGACTTCAAATATAAATTATAAAAGATATAAAGCAAAATATTATTCAAATCTGGACTCACCGGCAACAAAGAGGGCAGCAATAAGCATAAACTTGTACATGTTGAAAGATGGTTTTAGTGTGACTTCAGACGGTCTCAGCAGTAGTTCAGGAAGGCGTTGAATACTTATAGTGAAAACTCTCGTTATATTTATAGGTACATATACCTAATTAATATTAAATACGTTATTGATTGCTACACAACATATGTTTTACCATTCATTGCGATATTGTTTGAACATTAATTAAATTTCATTCAAATATTTCAATAGAGCACTTTCAAGATATTTTTAGCTTTTGTGTAAATAAATAATATAGTAATAATAGATTTTGTTTTTAGAATTCCTTTCAATTTGTAAACTATGAATATCGATATCAATGAATAAAGTTTTGAAATTAAGAACAAAAGCCAAATAAATTATTTCCCTACCTCATTATAATTAACAGGTGCTACAATTGAAGAAAGCATACTATCATACAACTTGACGACTTTGTGATACGGTTTCGATTTCTGGAAAAGGCGCAATGACCATTGGAGCTCAAAACTTTCTCATCAATCTAAAATCGAGGATTATAGAATAGTGGTAATGTTGTTGAGGAATTACAGACTTTTCCGAAAGTAAACAAAATATCCACAAATAAATTAACCAACTAGCGTATGTGGTGTCTTGACCTGCCAATAATAGCAGCGAAATCCTTCTCATTCCACATATAACTACTTTTTGGAATGAATAACGTTGTAGACCTAACTATGCAAAAGTGTAAGACGGCCATGACTTCAATGCCATTAATGATTGATCTGGTTGACTGAATTTAATGGGTGGTGGTGGTGGTGCCGGGATGAGGAGGGGAATGAAAAACCAACAAACGATAATATTTTGCTTTTACGCTGTCGAGATTTTCGTATAGCTCTATCAGGAATGCTCCAAAGATTTTCAATTGGGTTCATGTCAGGAGATTGGCTTGGTCAAGGAACCTTTTCGATCCCAGTTTCAGTCAGACATTGCTGATTCCCTTTCGCTATGTGACATAGAGCCCCATCTTCCATGAATAAAAGCCCTTTTTCCTTTATGTTATCGTGTAAATACCTCGGAAGATGTCATTGCTTTAGCATTTCGATGTACTTTTCAGAGTTTATGGTTCCAACACATTCGATCAGCTCAGAACGACCATTGCTGATAACAGCTCCCCATACCATTACAGAGATACCACCGTGTTTCACAGTTGGTTGGAGTCGTTTCAAATCAAATTCTTGATTTGGAAGCCTCCTGTCCCAAACACGTTCACTGTCTGAAAATAATGCAAATATGGATTCATCTGAGAAAATCACTCTATCCAAAAACGAACTGGATTTTTCTGGCATCACCTTCGCCCATTTCTTTCTTTTTATGATATTAATTGGTTGAAGGAGAGGTTTTCTTCTAGCTGCTCGTCCATAATACTCAAGCTCATCCAGATATGTAACACACGTTCTTGGACTAACTTCTAGCTGTTTAGCAATGTCAGGAGCGTTCGATCTGGATTCGTTTTCCACACTTCTCTGCAAACAGCGAAGCTACCTTTCCGATGGCCCAGGTCGGCCGGGACGAGAATCTGTTGATTCTTTTACTTGACTTTTGAATTGCACTATAACTCTATTAACACTAACAAGAGGAATTTGAAAATTTTCGCAAATGTTTAATATAATGGCACCTGGAATGAAAAAGAATAATTACATTGTAAATTCTACACCTCTGAAAAAGTATTAAGACGGTTAGATCAGAGATTTTGAATATTAAATGTGTCTATTTACTTCCTGCATGTCTGTGTATCTGGCCCCATTGCCTCCTCTCACCTCCCTTGATCCACACTCCAGACTCATTCTTATTTTTCAAGCATCCAAAATGGTGAGACCCCTTTGACACCAGAATTGATTACATCACCACGTCCCTTGAAAAGCTAATATAAATGGCAAAACCGGTTGGATATCACTACATCCAAAAGATATGCATATATTCTAAAAAAATTTCTTTATAAAAAGATATTAAACCATGAGAAACGAAGGCATTTCTCTTTCACTTCTATATATGTTTTCTACATATTTTCAAACCTATACATATGTGTTTGTGTGTGTGTGTGTGTGTGTTTCTGTATATGTGTGTATATATTTCAAAGGCGAGTCAAAAGTCACGCTCAAATACATGCTACAATTTTTCTAAAGTTGAATAAAGTAAAAACTACAATGAATACACACGAACAAGATGAACAAAATGAATAACAGTAATAATAACGTAATATAAATATAACGGCAAATGTTTTCGTGCGGGATTTTTGGCCCAACCTTTAGATAAATATACATACATATATATGTATATATAGGTATATATACATGTATGTATATGTATATATGTAGTATATGATATATATATATATATATATATATATATATATATATATATATATATATATATATATATATATATATATATATATATATATATATATATATATATATGTATATATATATACACATATATACGTATACATATATATACATGAATGTCACCGTGATAACCGTGATCACCGTGACCGTCCAGGCTATCAGATTTTGCTACACACCGCTGGTCATCCAGCTGGGGAACACATACGCCATTGAAACCGAGAAACCGGGCCCATGAAACTGGTTAGTCGGGAAAAGGGCGCATTTATTAAATAGGTATATATGTATATATATATATATATAATTATAATAAGAGTAGATCGTGTACGAGTAGGTATATATTTGTAAAAAAGAAGTTTGAAAACGCCACTATATTAGATAAATTTTAATTTTCTTATGAATTTTACATGTTTCGGTTCTTGAAAAAACGAACCTTATCAAAAATATAAAAAGTGCAATAGAAAAGTTCATAGTAGTTTCTTACTGGTCTCAATAGAATCCGTGTGGTGGTGTTTTGTCGGTAGTTGGTATAATCGCAATATTATAGTTGCGTGTAGTAAAGAAGTTCATTATTCTTTCTTGCTGTTATCAAAAGGAACCGTGTTTGTGTTCCAATGGAATAGTGGCAACTCCGCAACTATAATATAGCGATTATACCAACTACCAACAAAACACCACCACACGGATTCTATTGAGACCAGTAAGAAACAACTAAGAACTTTTCTATTGCACTTTTTATAATACTTTTGAAAAGGTTCGTTTTTTCAAGAACCGAAACATGTAAAATTCATAAGAAAATTAGAATTTATCTAATATAGTGGCGCTTTCAAACTTATTTTATATATATATATATATATATATATATATATATATATATATATATATATATATATATATATATATATATATATATATATATATATATTTATATAACTATATGAATATATGAAAACCTGAAGATTCACAAAAAATATATTACATTCATATAAGAGAGATAAGCACTACGTGGACATCCATTATGCTAGAAGTAGTTCCACTATGGTCTTACCACTAAGAAAGGAATGTTCTCAAGAAAGTTTAACAAACGCCAGAATGTAAGCGAGCAAGACAAATGAAAAGAAACAAAATATAGATTTATCATAAACTAATTCCGCTATTAACACTTACGCAAATTACTTGCGTAATTGTCCGTAGCTCATCAGTATTCCTTTGATGTCAACGCAGTGGTCATCATGTAAATGGTCGCGGTTTGTCTACACTAGAGCAAAGTCTCAGGTTTTTATGCCCCCACACGCATAAAACTCTTGCTATCATTCTGTGGATGTTACGTTGTATTCCAACGCGTAATTTGTAAATAAAACAAAACAACGTTACAATAATTTGAAAGACTGTATATCTATCTATCTATCTATCTATCTATCTATCTATCTATCTATCTATCTATCTATCTATCTATCTATCTATCTATCTATCTATCTATCTCTATCTATCTATCTATCTATCTATCTCTTTATATACACACACACATACATATGTATATATATATATATATATATACTTTTAGTTTTCACTACCTTCATCTCTACGTCTTTTACTACACCTTTTATTAATTCTTCTTTATCTGCTGACATTTAGTAAATGAAGGTGTTTGTTGTTGCTAACAATTGCCCTAAATTGGCTCATTTAGGACGCTTGACAGTAGGTGATCCAGGTTAGTTTTGAAGACATATACATTCACAACATGAAGGTCTCTCAGTTCCTTTAGGAAGATACTGAAGAGATGTGTGTCCTTGAATCCCAACCTATTCAATATTTGATTCTCTAGTTTGTCGACAGAGGTGGGATTTTAGGTACTATGCAATGGCACTCTATTCTAATGTTTGTATAACTATCAGTTTGGACAAGTCCTTCCTGGATCATCCAGATGTATATTGCAGTATATCGTTCTCACCGTCGTTTCAGGGATTAGTCTTAACTACTTCAGTCCTTCCTAGTAATTCGTTTTCGCCATTGTGGCTATATTCTTTGTGTAGCCTCGCTGGACTGCTTCCAGGTACGCTGTTAATTCTACACTGTGCAGTGACCATATTTGGAAGCAACAAACAAAACAGCTTAAGACAAAATGTCCTCCAGAGGACCATCACGATTTCCTGCTCTCCTCTAAACGTTATAAGAATCCATTCAGCCAACTGCCCGCTTATCATTGCCTACTTAATAATATGCATATGGAAGAATGCGTAACTTAGTTAGTTAGTTAGTTAGTTAGTTAATTTGGCTCAAAAGCAAATAGCAAGGCCATGTAGGGGGACATGGAGTTAAGTACAGGGTGGTGTTCATGTAAAGAGTTCAGGCCACTTGAGGTCAAGGGAGGCTTTGAACAAAGCGGTCGTCGGCATCTTCACCATCTCGTCTGGCAGCTTGTTCCACGGATCCGCAACCCGGTCGGAGAAAGCTCCTCTCCTTCGATTGAGATGAAATCGTCGCAGGTAGAGCTTTTCGGAATGACCCCGCAGCCGACGCTCTGGAGCAGGAGTGAAGAACAGCTCTTTCGAGAGGTTACACTTTCCGCTTATGATGTTGTGGGCGAGAATGAGATCACCACGGCGGCGGCGTTTTTCAAGAGAATAAAGGTCGAGCGTCCTCAGCCTTCTTCATAGGACAAATTTTTGAGACCATGAACCATGCGGGTAGCCAGCTTCTGGACTCTTTCGAGATGCTGTATGTCTTTGAGGAGATAAGGAGAAGAGGCTTGAATCCCGTACTCCAATATGGGTCTCACCAGCGTGACATAGAGCGGTAGGAATATGCTGCTGTGAGCATTCCGAATGACCGTCGAATCAAGAACAGAATTCGCGTGCTTTGTTGGCAGCATGGACGCACTGGGCCGAAGGCGAAAAGGAGGAATCCACCAAGATACCCAGGTCCTTTACCTGATCGGTCCTCTCCAGCAGCAGACGACCCGGCTCGAAATCAAGTTGAGTTGCAGGAGGAGAGCCAACAGGCAGATGACAGCACTTTGACACGTTCAGACACAGGTCCCATTCGTTAGACCACTTCCAAATTTGGTGGAGGCATCGACGAAGATCCTCTATATCACCGCGAGGAGCGACCAGTTTGATATCGTCGGCAAATAGAAGGGTGTGTTGCGTGAGGTCGTCGGGCAAGTCATTTATGAAGACTAAGAACAATAAGGGCCCAAGCACTGAACCTTGAGGCACGCCACTGCTCGCACTGGAGACGTCGGACCGCGAACCATTAACTTGGACTTGGAAGGAGCGATCTGAGAGGAAGGCACCAACCCATCGTACAATATCCGGATGGAAACTATATGCTTGAAGCTTGACAAGTAATAGGCGGTGGTTTACCGAGTCAAAAGCTTTGGCAAAGTCCAATAAAACGATGTCAACAGCATCACTATCATCGAGGATGCGCGTCACCAATTCTTCCATTACCAGTAAGTTGGTCAAGCATGATCTCTTCGGCACGAAGCCGTGTTGGGAATCAGAGATAGAGGCTGTGTTTTGGAGGTGGAGCATCATACTTTTCTTAAGGATGGTTTCGAACCTCTTGCTGATTATTGATGCAAGGGAAACCGGTCGGTAGTTAAGCGGGTCTTCGCGGCTCCCTTTCTTGAAAATTGGGCAGATTATCGCTGTTCTCCAGTCCGCAGGTAAAACACCCGTCGCCAATGACATATTGAATAGACGTGTTAAGGGC
>NC_043020.1:9857118-9874618 GCF_006345805.1 Octopus sinensis
AGGCAAAACATACAGATTTGCACATGCATACATACATACATACATACATACATACATACATACATACATACATACATACATACATACATACATAAATACATACATACATACATACATACATACATACATACATACATTGAATCTAGTTTAGAAACCGGCTTTTTCTCTATTGGCAAGAAATCTAGAAATAAAACTGAACAATCATATACATACGTACAAGAGTGAAGATATTAACCACTTTATCGCCAACTGTGACAGAATGTCTTCGCGATCTTATCTCCTCGCGGGGCATGAAACAGTGGCCAGAATGGTCTGGAAGAGGATACGAAAAACAAGAGAATATCGAAAAAAGATCTGACCCTACTGAGACCACTTTGTTAAAAGAATATTGGTAGAGCTTTTCAATTAAAACAATCACAAGTTAAACCACAATCGGACACAAAATGTCGTGTGGGATCACAAAGAAATTATATGTTCTGTTGTGGGAATCAGCTTCCACTTGGACACGAATGTGATTAGCAAATTACAAGAGAAAGAGGATATCTTATGGACCATTGATAAAGACATCCGTCTGTTGCAAATCCAGCTTCCGAGGTAGACTTCCAGCTTCGTTCCTATTATTATTATTATTAGAACAACAGGATACATATCATCCACCTCGGAGAAAGAATGCAAATCGTTAATTTATATGCTGCAAATGATCAGGTATCTGAGGTTATATAAAGACCTTCCTCAGACTTAAAGGATGACTGTTCAATCAAGATACATCCCTTCACCACCTTGCTATCAAGTCGTTGACCGGTAAAATACAGTTTAAATTAAAGAGAGAAATAGAAAATATTTGTGTGTGTGTGTTTGATATGCATGTATATATACATACATACATACATACATATGTATATATATATATATATATATATATATATATATATATATATATATATATATATATATATATATATATATAATATATATACATATATATACATACATATATATATATTATATATATATATGGTGGGGGTTCATGGCCTAGTCGTCAGGGAAATAGTCTCACGATCGCGAGATTGTGGTGTTTTAATCCATAGACCGGGCGGTGGGTCGTGTTCTTGAGTAAAACACTTTATCTCCCGTTGCTCTGCGATCACTTCTATACATGAAACGTGGTACACCATGCACCTGTTCAGATAACGCCGATTTGAACGGAGGGAGTGGGATAATGTGCGGCACAAGCATTTGATCACTATAAATAAATCCTTTCTCCAGGTTGTTCACCAAACGTTTAACGGTCATATGTCTTCCTTCGACGGGAAAATCCATCGTATATATATATATATATATATATATATATATACATCACGTGATCACGTGACCGACGAGACCATCAGATGTTGTTACACATCGCTGGTCACAATGCGTTCGCATTGTTTTTAGCCTTCGAGTGACGCCACCCCGCTGGCTAAGCGAGCAGGCCAACAGAAGAAAGAGTGGGAGAAAGAGTGGTGAAAGAGTACAGCAGGGATCACCACCCTTTGCCGGAGCCTCGTGGAGCTTTTTGGTGTTTTCTGTCAATAAACACACACAACGCCCGGTCTGGGGACCGAAACCGCGATCCTGTGACCGCGAGTCCGCTGCCCTAACCACTAGGCCATTGCGCCTCCACATATATACACACACACACGCATATATATATATATATATATATATATATATATATATATATATAATATATATATATATACTTGTATGCATGTATACATGTTTCTATATATGTGTGTATGGAACCGTCTGTGACTATGTATGGACATAGGGTAGAATTTGTAACTGAATTCTTTTATTTAGAGAAGTCGTAGTTGGTGCGTTTCATCGATGGTTATGCATAGTCATTTGAGGCGGTGTGGGGGACATCTGGTGAGAATGAAAGATTAAAGACTTCTTAAGTAACTTTTGTATGGTGAGCCGGAAGATGTTAGGAGGCCAGCTCAGAAATCCCGTAATGAAGTCCGAGGTGTCCGTCAGAATTGCTCTGACAGAGACAGTGGGTTACAGTTGTTGATTTGGGGAAAGAGGCACAACACCGAAATAGATGGAGGAAAAGAGTGGTCAGTGGTTGTTCGAGGTTTGAAAGAGAGAATGAAGTTGGAGACGATCAAGAGAAGGTTCAGAAAGAATGACCCTTTGGAAAATGAGAGAGCGTTGCATTTTATGTGTGTGATTTGCGAGAGGAAATGCTTGAGTTATGCAAACCTGGTCAACCAATAGAGAAATCACGGGAATCAACCCTTTGTAAATCATGATGTGGCTGTTGTTAACAACACATGTGCAACATGTGGAAAGGCGTACTTTTTAGTTTTGAGGATTGGAAGGCATGTCAAAAGAATTGGTACTGTGACACCTACTCCCTCTGCCACCAGGCACATTATGCAATAGAAGGTGCAAATCTTTGGCCCCGCTCACGAGTCATACAAATGCCTCAGATCGCATCATCAATAACTTATTTCAATGATTCTTTCTAGCAATGTCTTTGCTCGCATACGAGGAAATAGCTGCTATATATACAGTGGCGGCCTAAATGTTCAGAACGGCATTGTTTTCGTCAGAAAAGTAGATACAATTTTTTTATCAAAGTTGTTTTATATTCTATAATTTTCACAGACAATAAATACGATATTATTTGTTATTGCCTGAGATTTTGGTGTAATTTGAGAGGATAATACAAAAGTTATGGATGATTTAGTGATTTACTGCAAAACCCATGGCGGCCAAAATGATCAGAACGGTTGCTTTTACTCCGTGTTTTAGTATATTTAACCGGCGAACTCTAATGTTTTGAATTTGTTTACGTGACGGTTCGTTTACTAAACATTAGTAAGAATATTTGCAGTGTACTTTGTTAATATAATGCCACTTACTCCGTTACCAATTCGTCAGCAGATTATTAAGCTTCGAAGGAAGGATAATTTAAGTATTGGATCTATTGCAAAGATTGTTAACAAGTCAAAAAGTGTTGTACACGGTATTCTTAATGTCTACGATGATTGTAGTTCGTGCGAAGCAAGAAAGTTTACAGGTAGGCCAAGAAAAACGACCAAGAGAGAAGATCGTGCTATGGTAAAGTTGGTTAAAAAGGACAGATTTAAAACTGCTGCTGCTGTTTCTCGGAAAATGAGCATTGTATTGAAGAAAACTTTATCTCGAAAAACTGTGTCTCTTCGTTTAGTTGAACATGACCTGCAAGCAAGAGCACCTGTAGGGAAGCCACTGATCAGCTCCAAGAATAAAAAGTGTCGTCTTACCTTTGCAACCAAACATGTGTTGTGGTCTGAAGAAAAATGGCAAACGGTGCATTTCAGTGATGAATCTAAGTTTATGTTATTTGGCTCAGATGGGAAAAGGTACGTTCGTAGAAAAGTAGGTGAAAAATTGTCGCCTAAATGCCTTAAGACTAGTGTTAAATTCGGTGGAGGATGTGTCATGGTTTGGGGGATGATATCTGGAGATGGTGTGGGCCCTTTGGTGCGATTACATGGAAAGGTAAATGCAGGAGTTTATAAACAACTTGTAAAAGATCATGTCTTGCCTGTGCTGAAAAATTCAACTAAGCGACCACCCATATTCATGCTGGACAATGCCCCATGTCACAAGGCTAAGGTGGTCAGGAACTTCCTTAATGCTGAAAAGTTTATTGTTATGGATTGGCCTGCTCAAAGCCCAGATCTCAATCCTATTGAAAATGTATGGAATATTCTAGGAGAACGTTCGAAAGCCAGAAATCCTAAAACAACTGAGCAAATATGGAATGCCCTTCAGGAAGAATGGAATAAGACCACCCAGCAAGAAATTGAAAATTTAGTTTCCTCATGCAGTCAAAGATATCAGAGTGTGATTGAAGCTAAAGGGCTTCACACTAAATATTAAATAATTCCAGTATTCTCTGTCATTTTTGATTATTTTGTTATTTTTTTCAACCGTTCTGATCCTTTTGGCCGCCATGGGTTTTGCAGTAAATCACTAAATCATCCATAACTTTTGTATTATCCTCTCAAATTACACCAAAATCTCATACAATAACAATTAATATTGTATTTATTGTCTGTGAAAATTATAGAATATAAAACAACTTTGATAAAAACTTATACTTACTTTTCTGACGAAAACAATGCCGTTCTGAACATTTTGGCCGCAACTGTACATGTATACACGTATACATATTTATACATATGTATACATGTACACATGTATACATATGTATACATACATACATGTTTATATATATATATATATATTGGTAAAAACGGTAAGATAACAAAAGAAAGAAAGAGACCTCAATTTAAAATTTCGTAAGTCTTTTAACAATTTCCAATATAAATTGAAAAGATATGAAACATATAAAAAGCTCCAAGAAAAAAGCACTTTTTTCGGATAAAACCAAGAACTTGTACCTGGTAGATAACAGCAAATATTTACAACTCTTACACAACAGCATCATTAATAATTACACTAAGGCTAAGCCACAGACCTATAATGAAATTAATAAAGAAGCTAGCGTTATCGCCGCTAAACTTAAATTAGATTAAAAAATAGAAGTCCCTCCCCAAAAAGAGACCTTTATTACAATTAAAGACCACAAAGAGAACTTCCTTTCCAACCCTAAATATAGGCTTATCAACCCAGCTAAGTCAGAACTAGGGATTATTAGTAAAGAAATTTTAGATAAAATAAATGCAAAAATTAAGACCGCTACTAGGCTAGTACAATGGTCCAATAGTATAGAAGTCGTAGACTGGTTTAAAGCCATTAAGAATAAGAAAAAAGCGAGGTTTACACAATTCGATATTGTTGATTTTTATGCCTCTATCTCTAAAGAACTGCTAGATAAAGCCCTCGTCTTCGCTAGCGATTTCATAGAAATCAGTACACAGGATAAGGACATAATCTTCCATGCTAGAAAGACCTTACTTTTCAGCGAGAACGCAAAGTGAGTCAAAAATACCGACACAGAGGGTGCTTTCGATGTGAGCATGGGGTCATATGATGGAGCAGGCATTTGCGATCTTATTGGATTTTTCTTCTAGATACTTTAGGTAAGACATTTCCTGACGTATATTTCGCCATCTACAAAGATGATGCCCTCGCTTTAACCGCTAATACAAATGGACCAGCACAGGATCGTTTTAGGAAGGATATTATCCAATTAATGAAATACTTCGGACTTAGTATAACTATAGTTACTAACCTGACGGTTGTCAATTTCCTAGACGTTTCCTTAGATCTAAATAAGAATATTTATAAGCCTTATAGGAAGCCCAATGATAGACTTAGTTATATTAATGTAGGTTCATGCCATCCCCCTATAGTATTCAAAAATTTAGTTTAAAATATTAGTAAGAGAATTTCTAGCCTCTCCTCCGATAAGGACATTTTTAATAGCGTTGCCCCAGTTTATAATAAGGCTTTAAAAGATAGTGGTTTTAGCGAAAAAAAATATACACCTGTTACTAGCCCAACAGTAAAGAAGAGGAAAAATAGAAATAGGAAGATCATCTGGTTTACACCCCCTTACTCACCCGATGTGACCTTCAATATAGGTAAATATTTCTTAACACTGATAGATCGACATTTTCCAGTTAACCACACTTATAGGAAACTCTTCAATAAACACAATTTAAAAATTAGTTTTAGTTCAACTACCAATTTTAAAAATATAATCACACATAACACACAAAAACCACAACAAGAAAACAGCTGTTCATGCAGGAATAAAAAATTGTGCCCGCTAAATGGAGCTTGCATGTCCGAGACCATCATCTACGAAGCTACCGTGGACTCTATAACCAATAAAGACACCGTTTCGACGAAGAAATACGTGGGCCTTACAGAGGGTAATTTCAGAGCCAGGTTCAATAACAACACCTTGAGTTTTAGGCACTGGAACAAAAGAAAAGCGACAAAATTATCTAATCATATTTGGTCATTAAAAGATAAAGGTGTCAATTATAAAAGCCATTGGAAGATTTTGGCCAAATGTAAGCCCTACACCAACGGCAGCGGAAAGTGCGGTCTATGCGACATGGAGAGATGGCTTATCTGGAAAAGCAGCTTAGACCTACTACATGTCTAAACTCAAGGACAGAACTTTTCGGATCATGCTTTCTATATTATGTCCAAAAAAGTTTTTTTATCTTATTATACCTTTTATTATTTCATATATTTTTATATTTTCACACATAATAATTTTTTTCTGTACTCTTTCATTCTACATTTTTCCTGTGCCTATATAGACGTGTAAATAGATTTTTTGTACACGTGTGTGAATATGTATGAGTGGGCAGTTTTAGATGTGTGCGTGTGTGCGGCCATAAGAATGCATATATATAGACGTTTATACAATTTTTTTTTGGCATATGTATATTCCTTTTTTGTGTATGCATGTGTGTGTATGCGTATATAAATATGTGTGGGTATGTACATATATGGGCGTGTGTGTGTATGAGTGCATAAGGGGATGTCCGTATATAGGCGCAGGAGTGGCTGTGTGGTAAGTAGCTTGCTTACCAACCACATTGCTCCGGGTTCAGTCCCACTGCCTGGCACCTTGGGCAAGTGTCTTCTGCTATAGCCCCGGGCCGACCAAAGCCTTGTGAGTGGATGTGGTAGACGGAAACTGAAAGAAGCCCGTCGTATATATATATATATATGTTTGTTTGTGTGTCTGTGTTTGTCCCCCTAGCATTGCTTGACAACCGATGCTGGTGTGTTTATGTCCCCGTCACTTAGCGGTTCTTCGACAAAAGGAGACCGATAAGAATAAGTACTGGGCTTACAAAAAAGAATAACTCCCGGGGTCGATTTGCTCGACTAAAAGGCGGTGCTCCAGCATGGCCGCAGTCAAAATGACTGAAACAAGGAAAAAGAAAAAGAAAAAGAAAGAATATGAACGTGGTTTTTACGCTTTGTATAATTCCTTATGTTTTTTTCTGTATTGTTGTTTTTTTCTGTATTGTTACCTTTAACCATGTTTTTTCTTGTGCTTGTGCGTATATAGACGTATGTATGAACTTTTACGGTACGCGTGTGTGTATGAGTTTGTATATATATGCGTATACATTTGGCGAAAAATGCGAGTGAAGATGTGTACGTTTTCATAGTGACGTATAAGTACGCACGTGGGTCCGCGAGCGCACATGTGAGCGTATGAGTAGCCATGTTTACGTGTTTACTATGAACTTTTAATCTTAATTTATATATGTAGCGGAATTATAACACAGTAATTTCCCTTTATATAACGGTATTTTTTCGTAGCGTTTTTCAGATGGCCAGATAACAGAAGAGATGATGTTGTGAATTTCCACTTCGGCATCTGAAACTCAGAGTTTTATCGTGACTATTGAATAATGGTAACATATTAATTTACAGATATATATACATATAATTATATATATATATATATATATATATATATATATATATATATATATCATATAATTAAGGGCTAAAGAGGGTTATTCTAAAGCCAAATACACTGTTTTATCCACTTATAATCCGCTTGTTACAGGAAAATTGAAACTGAAAACGGGCAACTACTTTAGAAAATTTAAATTTCGTTATCTCTATATTGAATCAATTTCGGACTTAATCTTATAAAAAAGATATATTCCTTCTTCAGTAGAAATTTCGAGGGATATAAATAAATACTCACGTATGATCATGGAAAAAGCACAAGCTAAAAACATAACTATATATATATATATATATATAATATATATATATATACATACATATAGAAATTATGAAGAGAGACAAAAGAGAGGTTACCAAAATATATTCTGTTCTGAATTCATTATATGCACCAAATCATGTGTTAAAAGTATATATTTATATAAATATACAGAAAATGTATTAAATATACATTAAAAATATATAGATACAATATATACGAATATGTTAAGAATATATGAACAATGTACAAAATATAGTTCTACTGACTTTTTAAAAACGATATTAATATATATAAAAATTATTTAAGATATTGTAAATCCATAAGGTTTATATTTCGCGTAAAATACGAATGTAGAGAATATAGTAGATCCAGAATAGCAGTATGTATAGAGAAATGTGTAGATGGTCTTGATAGATTACTGAGTGATGTCTTAGAGAAATCACATTATTGTTGGTGATACATAGGCGCAGGAGTGGCTGTGTGGTAAGTAGCTTGCTAACCAACCACATGGTTCCGGGTTCAGTCCCACTGCGTGGCATCTTGGGGAAGTGTCTTCTGCTATAGCCCCGGGCCGACCAATGCCTTGTGAGTGGATTTGGTAGACGGAAACTGAAAGAAGCCTGTCGTATATATGTATATATATATATATATGTAATTGTGTGTGTGTTTGTGTGTCTGTGTTTGTCCCCCCAGCATTGCTTGACAACCGATGCTGGTGTGTTTACGTCCCCGTTACTTAGCGGTTCGGCAAAAGAGACCGATAGAATAAGTATTGGGCTTACAAAGAATAAGTCCCGGGGTCGATTTGCTCGACAAAAGGCGGTGCTCCAGCATGGCCGCAGTCAAATGACTGAAACAAGTAAAAGAGAGTAAAAGAGAGACAGCGAATGGTTATATGCACATAAAAAGTATTAAGACAAAAATGTTATTTAGATATACTTTTATTTTAGTTGTTTACACTATTTATCGCTTGTTTGTACTCTTACAATTCAAAGTTCACAAATCCTATTATCGAAATTGTGAATCGTTTTCCTTTCGATAATATTAATATGATTGCATAACTTCTTTGTAGACGATATTTTCTGTTTGGTCGACACTAATTTTCAAATTACTGGTGTCCGTTGCTCTACTCGTAGTGACGTAAAGCTGGGCGTGTGTAAACATCGGAGTGGGTGAAAATAAACCTACACAATCTAAAGTCTGGCTTTGGGCCTTCTTTACTTACCTCTCACTGTTCTATGCAAATAACGTCTGGATGTTCTGGTACCAGGGCGATTTTGATTAATACAAGTGAGATGTAAACAACAGCCGTTTCAATTAGCCGTTTCGAATCCTGCTCGAGAGAGACACACTTCAATAACCACTAAATAATCACACACACTATATACTGATGCACCTTTTCCATTTTACTTTCGCTATTAAACATCCTTCTTCGCATCTACAATGGGGCCACGAACTCTACGATGAAAATCCAGAGTAACTCGTAGTCGATACATTTTTAATAAGAATGCGAATGTGGTTTATCAGTTATATATAAAACTATAAATAAGGGTATCTGAGAGATACCACCATGCCGAAATAGCAGTCGAGACCCCGACTCCAAAAAACACCTTAAATGTTCATATCGCGCCATGAGAGAAGACAGAGAGACAAAATAACGTAGCCAAAACGATTTTACTGGATAATTCAAGATCCTGGATTTCTGGCTTTGCTTCCAATAAGCTCTGCCTTCGTCAGTTGAATATGCCAGATGGGTACATAAATACAAATATATATGTACATCACATACGTTATAATTACATATACGAACCTCCTTACATACATATATATGTACGTATGTAGAAGACCAGACCAAATTGCTCGCCAACCACCTCACAAGCGCGATATGGTCAAAAATAAAAACCGCAGTGAATACCTTGACAAATTATATAAATTTATAAATAAGGATAATACCGATATTTAAATATCGATCTTATCAAGTAGCCAGATCCCCTTATATATAGTTTAAAATAATTATTACCTTTGTATGGCATTTATTCCCATGCTGGCCACTTGATAAGATCGATATTTAAATATCGATATTATTCTTATTTATAAATTTATACATACACACACACACACATACACACACACACACACACACACACATATATATATATAAGTGTATATATATATATATATATATACATATATATATGTGTGTGTGTATATACATATATGTAATAAACCTTTACATAAATAAATAACATGAAATACACGAAGGGACGAACAAAAAGACAAACGGGTCATTCAAAGCCTTCATTCTTCAGTCAGAAACTGATCCCTCATCGCAGATTTCGGCTGTTTAATTCTGAGATCCGCTCTGAATCAGCCAGCCACAGAAGGAAAGAATGCAACGCAACAAAGACGAACATGAAACGAAAAATCTTTTTGGGAGACAGTAACGGTTAAAAACATGGATGACACAAAGACGAACATGAAACGAAAAATCTTTTATGGAGACAGTAACGGTTAAAAACATGGATGACACAGGCGCCCTACGGCTTTGAGACAAAAAGAGAGACACAAAAACAATATCAGCAAGCGTGGAAAAATAATTACCTTTTCGGTAATAAGACACATGTTGAACAAGCGGCCGATGGAAACAGAATGGCTGAGGCAGCAAGTCGCAAGACGGTGAGAGAGAGAAGGGGGTAAGAGAGAGAGGGGACCAAAGAGGGTGGAAGGTGAGGACAGAAGCAGACACCGAGATATATATATAATATATATATATATATATATATATATATATATATATATATATATATATATATATATATATATATAATATATATATATATAATATATATATATATATAATATATATATATATATATATAATATGATATATATATAACCTAGAAAAAACTTCAAAGAAAAGAGACTACACGTTGTAAAAATAGGGGAAAAGTAAAAAAAAAAGGAAAATGCACCTCAGATAAAAAAATAAAAGCTTTCTATGAAAAGTAAAGATGTATATATAAAATTAGATGAATTGAGGTGGAATTATGAAGTATAAAGTTCATTATTATGAATTATGAAAGAGATTCAAAGTCATACCGGTATCGTCAGAAGCTGTTCACTGATTTTGACTGAACGTCGACTGCAAAACGGCGTCGGGTTAAATATTACATGAGTGAAAAGTCTATATGCAATGGAGGTAAGCAGATCTGGAAGTGATGCATTTAAAATAGATTTAAATACTAGAATATGAATGCTGTTTGGTATGTATGGAAATTAGTGGTATTAATGCTAAGATTAGTAGTGTGATCGTGTTCAGATGTGGATTGATAGAAAGGGAAAATCTATCTATCTATCTATCTATCTATCTATCTATCTATCTATCTATCTATCTATCTATCTATCTATCTATCTATTTATCTATCTATCCATCTCTCTCTCTCTCTCTCTCTCTCTCTCTCTCTGTCTCTCTGTCTGTCTGTCTCTCTCTCTCTCTATATATATATATATATATATAAATATGCTAAGATTAAGCTGTGTGATCGTGTTCAGATGTGGATTGATAGAAAGGGAAAATCTATCTATCTATCTATCTATCTATCTATCTATCTATCTATCTATCTATCTATCTATCTATCTATCTATCTATCTATCTATCTATTTATCTATCTATCCATCTCTCTCTCCCTCTCTCTCTCTCTCTCTCTCTCTCTATCTATATATATATATATATATATATATATATGTATATCTTTTACTCTTTTACTTGTTTCAGTCATTTGATTGTGGCCATGCTGGAGCACCGCCTTTATATATAATATATATATGAATGTGCTATTAAATTAGTACCCAATTTTCTCACCCTTATCGGTTGATTATATATATATATATATACGATGCAAAGCAGCACCTGCAAATGCTAGAATTCTGTGACTTTATCTCGCCGAAGAAAGAAAGAATATCTCATGAGGTTGGGGTTCTTGTGTGGCTTATCGAGTTTTAGCTCTTATTTCTAGCAATTCCAGGTGCAATTTTGCACCCTTATTTATTAATTTTGCCTTTTGGGTTTTAATTGCAATTGCCAATTATATTGTATTGTATTTAATATTTCATAGAATGAAGGCGGCGTGCTGGTAGAAATGCTAGCAAGCCTTTCATCATTTCGTTGTCGATGAAATAAGTACAAGCTTATCAATCCGTTTGTCTATTCTTGTTTGTCCTCTCTGTGTTTAGCTCCTTGTGGGTAGTAAAGGTATTTCGTCTGTCTTTACGTCTGTATTTACGATGGATTCTTCCGTCCAAGGACGACGTATGTTCGTTCAAATTTGGTGAACAACCTGGAGAAAGGATTTATTTATAGTGATCAAATAGCTGTGCCGCACATTACCCCACTCCCTCCGTTCAAATCGGCGTTATCTGAACAGGTGCATGGTGTACCACGTTAAATGTATAGAAGTGATCGCAGAGCAACGTGAGATAAAGTGCTTTGCTCAAGAACACGACGCACCGCCCGGTCTATGGATTGAAACACCACGATCTCGCGATCGTGAGACTATTTCCCTGACGACCAGGCCATGCACCCCCACCATATATATATATATATATATATATATTATATATATATATATATATATATATATATATATATATATTATATATAATATATATATATATATATATATACGAATATAAACAAAAGGGTAGTAATATAGATTACTACCAGTGGCTCAGCACAAAAGACGAATTAGTCATTAGACAAAATATTATTCATGTAGAAATATAATTAAGGGCTCCTAAATAAGGATGACAAGTGCTGGGGACACAAAAAGGCAATAAATTTATCGGGAGTGAAAATCAAAAACATTTACAGATAACTTTATATATATATATATATATATAATATATATATATATATATTATATAATTATATATATATATATATATATATATATATATATATATAATATATATTATATATATATTATATATATATATATATGTATATATATATATATATATATACATGCATATAAAACACACACACACACAAATATTTTCTATTTCTCTCTTTAATTTAAACTGTATTTTACCGGTCAACGACTTGATAGCAAGGTGGTGAAGGGATGTATCTTGATTGAACAGTCATCCTTTAAACCCGGGGAAGGTCTTGCAGATTTATATAACCTCATATATCCTGATCATTTGCAGCATATAAATTAACGATTTGAATTCTCTCTCCAAGATTCGAAGTTCAGTTACACTTTGCTTCAGACGGGATGATATGTGTCCTGTTGTTCTAATAATAATAATAGTAACGAAGCTGGAAGTCTACATGGGTGCTGGGTTTGCAATAGACGGATGTCTTTATCAGTGGTCCATAAGATATCCTCTTTCTCATATATTTTTCTAATCACATTCGTGTCCAAGTGGAAGCTGATTCCCACAACAGAACATATAATTTCTTTGTGATCCCACACGACATTATGTGGTTTAATATGTGATTGTTTTAATTGAAAAGCTCTTCCAATATTCTTTTAACAAAGTGGTCTCAGTAGGGTCAGATCTTTTTTCGATATTCTCTAGTTTTTCTTATCCGCTTCCAGACCATTCTGGCCACTGTTTCATGCCCCGCGAGGAGATGAGATCGCGAAGACATTCTCTCACAGTTGGCGATAAAGTGGTTAATATCTTCACTCTTGTATGTATGTATATGATTTTTCAGTTTTATTTCTAGATTTCTTTCAAATAGAGAAAGAGCCGGTTTCTAACCTAGATTCAATGTATGTATGTATGTATGTATGTATGTATGTATGTATGTATGCATGTATCTATTATGTATGTATGAATATATGTATGTATGTATCTATGTATGTATGTATGCATGAATATATGTATGTATGTATGTATGTATGCATGAATATGTGTATGTAAGTATGAATGTATGTATGTATGTATATATGTATGTATGTATGTATGAATATATGTATGTATGTATGTATGTATGTATGAATATATGAATGTATGTATGTATGAATATATGTATGTATGTATATATGTATGTATGAATATATGTATGTATGTATGTATGTATGTATGTATGCGTGTATATATGTATGTATGTATGTATGTGTGTATGTATGCAAGTATGTATGGATGGATGTATGTATGTATGTATATGTATGTATGTACGTATGTATGTACGTATGTATGTACGTATGTATGCATGTGCAAATCTGTATGTTTTGCCTTCAGTATGTATTCTTATGGATAAATCTAGACAAGCTCATATATATATTTCAACGATAAACTTCTGGAAAGTCCTACAGATTTTTAAATTTTCAGTGATGGATTGGATCTGTAGTCTTCGAATTAGCTTTCTCCATTCTGACTTTGAGAAGGCTAATTTCTCAAAATTTGTAACTACACAGTGTGTTACATATACCATGACTCTAATAACGTATGTATGTATGTACGCATAAAATTATACTCATCTTTTTATATTATAGAATTCTTATAAGTGAGTTGAATAATATTTTTCCTTTCTTAATTCCAAAACTGTTTGATGGCACTCAAGAAATAAAGAAAACAAAAACAAAATAATTTTGCAAAGTTTTATTGGAGAAACGTTTCGGAAGGAAGAGGAAATAATAAAAGGTTGTTTGAAGATCCAATTGGTATGTCAGTTGTGTTTCAGTAGTGTTTCTTTCATCTCGTTTAAACAGTCTAAAACAAATATAAAATCGAATAAATATTAATTGTTAACCTTCCATAATATAAATATATATTTATTATATCTTAACTGTAATAGGAATGCTTATACACGTTCTTAATGGTGCATCGACTGCTTCTGCTGTTATTGGTGCTGATAAGAAATAATAGGTGGCGCCAGTAGTACAAGTATAGCAGCAGAAGCAACAGCGATAGCAACACCAGCAACATGTTATAGATTTGCTCCAGCTGGGTTGATGTCAAATAATATCATCAACATCAGTATTAGTAGCAGTAGTAGCAACAACAACAATGAACACAGTAATATGAACTGAAGTAGAGAGATATTTTGTTTCGCCAAGAAACCAAGATAACTGAAAATATCAAATAAAGTAATATGACTTACAGCACATATTTGGTTAGAGATTTTGCCTGCACTGTTTTTGCAACCGGCGCCGACCATGCACGTTTTGAAGTCACGCACAACACTAGAAATATAAGAAATAAAATACATGAAATCAAAGAAGAAAAATTCTAGTTATTAATTGTTTTCCAATCATTAGTAATGAACAACAGAGAATATATGAAATGTAAGGAAATTGCTATTTCGTTTTCAGTTTTATATTTTGGGGACAAACTAAAACCATTTTGTTTTGATATTTTATCTGATTGGGACGGATTGAATGTTAAAGTTGCCTACAGGTGTCTCCTAGAAATAGCTGCCGAATTTCCCTCCTATCATATCACCGTTATCAAAAATAGAGACTTCGGATTTTCTGTGACACAAAGGTCTGGGTGAAACAAGTTGTATGTCACAGACCAGTCTGTGTACGTTTGAAAAAGGAACAATTAAATGTCGATATCCCGTATCCTGGGAAATTGATGTCTCACTCGGTTCTATAATGTAATGAATTTAGAAGACTTAATGTCAGCCAATGAATATCGTGGTTTTAGTGGAAACGATTTTGAAACTTTGATATAATAAATATATAATTGGTTGATAGAAAAGAATTATATTTCTAGGATGAATAAATTAATGAGTGTATCAGTTAATGGAAAGAATCTAGCCCAGTTGTCGGTGTATGTGTGAGAGTCTATGATGTAGTTTTGGGAATTTAGCCCCTCCCAAAAATTTCTGAGACTATGAAAAAATTTGAAATTATTATTATTATCAATATAATTGTTATTATTATTTTGATTATTATTGTTATTATTATTATTAATATTATTATTATTATTATATTATTATTATTATTATTATTATTATTATTATTATTATATTATTATTATTATTATTGATATTATTATTATTATTATTATTATCATCAATAATAATAATAATAATAATGATGATGATGATGCTGATGATGATGATGATGAAGATGACGACGACGACTCACCCTTGCAGCATATGATAACCGGCAGGGGCTGCTGGTGAAGCTAAGTATATGCACTTGACAGCTTGTTTAATGTCGCAACTGGTTTTAGGTCCTTGAGAAAAGAAAGCGGATATAGTCCTAATATCAATAATAATCATTAGAAGAATATGAGTAAAAGTAAATTAGTTCACAGTACTTGAACATACATGTGTATACACACAAGCATGTGTATACATATATATACGCACACACACACAGACACACAGACACACACACACACACAAACACACACACATATATAATGTAATATAATATAAATTGCCCAAACCCAGACATGGAATTCTGTATAATACTACTACTGAATAGCACAGGGTAACTCTGAAGGTGGCCAAGCTCTATACTGTAATCGACTTCGTATTTACAGAATATAGCATAACTATATATATGAGTGAGAGAGCAGTGCATGTCATAATAGTGATAGTGTGGTTACAAATATACGAAGCCCAATATACCCACCATGACTCCGTGTTTCATAAGGGTATATCAAACACATGCATCACACACCATGTGTACGTCACTTGTTGATTTTATATCAAAATAAACAACGGCAGACCCTGCAGGTGGGGGCCTAGTTGGAATTTTTTTTATATGTTGAGGAGCCTATCCCACACAAAATGTCCCTGGGTAATGTTTTTTTAAGAATGTTGAACAAAACACCCATGCTTCCACAGGTGCATATATATATATATATATATATATATAGATAGATATGTATATATATATATATATATATATATATATATATATATATATATATATAATATAGATATATATATATATATATATATAACATATATATGTATATATATATTGCATGTAATAAAAAATAATGCTATATATATATATATATATATATATATATATATGTATACATATGTTGTATGTAATAATAAAAATAATGCTAGTATGGAATTTATATTTTATACATCGCTACGTACGTTTCCACAAGTGAAATGATTTTGATATCAGAGTCGGTATCATTGAGATTAGTATAGTATAATCCGTATTATCCTTGGGCGTCATCATTGGCCCATTTCATTAAGCGATATTTATATTTGGATGAATCACAAAGGGATGTTTATCCATTCTTGCCAGTATTTCTGTTATTATTATATTTATCCGACATTATATCGGTATAACCATGATGTAATCTGACTCACAACTCAGTATCATTAAACGCTAACCGGCACACACACATACACATACATACACACACACACACACAAACACACAAACACACACACACACACAATTATATGTATATCTCTATGAGTATAATCTGCACATTTGTGTATACATGTGGAAGAGATAAGAATGTAAAATTGTTCCATAGCTACACAATTATTCCGTATCTAAACATTTGAATGGAATTAAATAAACCTAAAACTCACCACAAAGTTTGGCAAAAAGTTTATCTGCAAGGCTCATATCACATCCGATGCCAGCGATACATTTATCAGCTGCGCCGATAGCGCTGCAAAAGAGAAGAAATTAATTTTTATTACATGGTATTGCTACGAAAACGGATATATATTTTTCTTTACTACCCACAAGAGGCTAAACACAGAGAGGACAAACAAGGATAGACAAAGGGATTAAGTCGATTACATCGACCCCAGTGCGTGACTGGTAC
>NC_043020.1:9879618-9893326 GCF_006345805.1 Octopus sinensis
ATTTTACCTGAAGTGTGAGCAGCCACTACATTTGAAATATTCAGAATTATAACAGACGATAGTAGTAGAGAGAAGAGAAAAGATAATGTTAAGGAGGAAACCTACGGGGCCAGCTCCACAGAATCAGAAACTTTGAGTGGTGAACCTCAGAGCACAGTCTTAAGACCATTACTATTCATAGTATCCCTCTCATATATGCCCTGATTCACATAGCGAACCACTCTCACAATTTATGCACATGACTTAAAAGTTTCACAGGTAACAAAGAACGCTGAATAGGTCATGCACCTTGGGCTGAAGGCAATAATATGCCGTTTAATGAGTAAGGACTCTAAGATTTGCGCTATTATCTGACAAAGTTAAATGCAATCCGGATAAAATATACTGGATCTAGAGGGATTACAGTTCTAGAATCACAAACGGTTTGTGATCTGGGCACTGATACTCGAAGCGATAAGATTCGTTTCAGCTTCGCATGACTGTTTGGTACTAGGAGACTTCAACGCTCCCACGATCGATTGGCCCGCATCAATTTGTACAACATCTTCCCGGTTCGGCCAGGCCCTTCTCGACGTGGCTAAAGATTGTTTTCTATCGCAACATGTTGAATATCCGACAAGGTATCGGTCTGGGCAGCAGCCATCTATGCTGGATCTGGTATTCTCCCGCTATCCAACATCAGTGTCAGACGTATCTGTGTGCGCCCCTCTTGCCAAGAGTGATCATGCGGTCCTGAAGTTCGTCATGCACACAACTTTTTCTATGCCCACGACTACTTCGCTGCCACGTAGAGTCTTCTCTGCAATTAATCTTGAAATTCTAACGGAGGCTTCCGCGCTTCTGGACTGGCGATCCCTGATGACGTTGTCCTCAGTTGACGAACTATGGTCATCCCTCAAAGCATATGTAATCTGGTTGACTGACCAGGCAGTTCCCGTTGGGCTTCCCAAGAAGAAGAAACACAAGCCCTGGGTGATGAAGAAGGTTAAACGAGAACGTCGACTCAGAGATATTGCTTGGGCTGAATTCAAAAATCTGGATTCGACTGCTGCTTTTGAGGTGTACAAAACTCAACGAGACCGAGCCGTGAAAATTGAAAAGGAAGAACGCTTCAGTTATGAATACAAAATCGCGGCAAATGCCAGTAGCAATCCAAAAACCTTCTTTGCCCATGTCCAACGGAATTCCCGTTTGAACAACCAGATTGCAACGTTGGTAGACTCAACAGGCGTATCGATTGAGGACCCTTATCAACAGAGTCAATTATTTGCCGAGGCTTTTTCAACTATTTTCAAACAAGATGATGGTCGTGAACCCCCTCCATTTGATAGATCGGTACCTCCAATGCCTAGATTGGTCATCACGCGGGACGAAGTCAAACGTGTTATTCAATGCCTCGATGTCAACAAGGGTCACGGCCCTGACGGCATACACCCACGGGTTATCAAAGCGTTGGCTCCGGTCATCTGCGAGCCCTTAACACGTCTATTCAATATGTCATTGGCGACGGGTGTTTTACCTGCGGACTGGAGAACAGCGATAATCTGCCCAATTTTCAAGAAAGGGAGCCGCGAAGACCCGCTTAACTACCGACCGGTTTCCCTTGCATCAATAATCAGCAAGAGGTTCGAAACCATCCTTAAGAAAAGTATGATGCTCCACCTCCAAAACACAGCCTCTATCTCTGATTCCCAACACGGCTTCGTGCCGAAGAGATCATGCTTGACCAACTTACTGGTAATGGAAGAATTGGTGACGCGCATCCTCGATGATAGTGATGCTGTTGACATCGTTTTATTGGACTTTGCCAAAGCTTTTGACTCGGTAAACCACCGCCTATTACTTGTCAAGCTTCAAGCATATAGTTTCCATCCGGATATTGTACGATGGGTTGGTGCCTTCCTCTCAGATCGCTCCTTCCAAGTCCAAGTTAATGGTTCGCGGTCCGACGTCTCCAGTGCGAGCAGTGGCGTGCCTCAAGGTTCAGTGCTTGGGCCCTTATTGTTCTTAGTCTTCATAAATGACTTGCCCGACGACCTCACGCAACACACCCTTCTATTTGCCGACGATATCAAACTGGTCGCTCCTCGCGGTGATATAGAGGATCTTCGTCGATGCCTCCACCAAATTTGGAAGTGGTCTAACGAATGGGACCTGTGTCTGAACGTGTCAAAGTGCTGTCATCTGCCTGTTGGCTCTCCTCCTGCAACTCAACTTGATTTCGAGCCGGGTCGTCTGCTGCTGGAGAGGACCGATCAGGTAAAGGACCTGGGTATCTTGGTGGATTCCTCCTTTTCGCCTTCGGCCCAGTGCGTCCATGCTGCCAACAAAGCACGCGAATTCTGTTCTTGATTCGACGGTCATTCGGAATGCTCACAGCAGCATATTCCTACCGCTCTATGTCACGCTGGTGAGACCCATATTGGAGTACGGGATTCAAGCCTCTTCTCCTTATCTCCTCAAAGACATACAGCATCTCGAAAGAGTCCAGAAGCTGGCTACCCGCATGGTTCATGGTCTCAAAAATTTGTCCTATGAAGAAGGCTGAGGACGCTCGACCTTTATTCTCTTGAAAAACGCCGCCGCCGTGGTGATCTCATTCTCGCCCACAACATCATAAGCGGAAAGTGTAACCTCTCGAAAGAGCTGTTCTTCACTCCTGCTCCAGAGCGTCGGCTGCGGGGTCATTCCGAAAAGCTCTACCTGCGACGATTTCATCTCAATCGAAGGAGAGGAGCTTTCTCCGACCGGGTTGCGGATCCGTGGAACAAGCTGCCAGACGAGATGGTGAAGATGCCGACGACCGCTTTGTTCAAAGCCTCCCTTGACCTCAAGTGGCCTGAACTCTTTACATGAACACCACCCTGTACTTAACTCCATGTCCCCCTACATGGCCTTGCTATTTGCTTTTGAGCCAAATTAACTAACTAACTAACTAACTAACTAAGTTACGCATTCTTCCATATGCATATTATTAAGTAGGCAATGATAAGCGGGCAGTTGGCTGAATGGATTCTTATAACGTTTAGAGGAGAGCAGGAAATCGTGATGGTCCTCTGGAGGACATTTTGTCTTAAGCTGTTTTGTTTGTTGCTTCCAAATATGGTCACTGCACAGTGTAGAATTAACAGCGTACCTGGAAGCAGTCCAGCGAGGCTACACAAAGAATATAGCCACAATGGCGAAAACGAATTACTAGGAAGGACTGAAGTAGTTAAGACTAATCCCTGAAACGACGGTGAGAACGATATACTGCAATATACATCTGGATGATCCAGGAAGGACTTGTCCAAACTGATAGTTATACAAACATTAGAATAGAGTGCCATTGCATAGTACCTAAAATCCCACCTCTGTCGACAAACTAGAGAATCAAATATTGAATAGGTTGGGATTCAAGGACACACATCTCTTCAGTATCTTCCTAAAGGAACTGAGAGACCTTCATGTTGTGAATGTATATGTCTTCAAAACTAACCTGGATCACCTACTGTCAAGCGTCCTAAATGAGCCAATTTAGGGCAATTGTTAGCAACAACAAACACCTTCATTTACTAAATGTCAGCAGATAAAGAAGAATTAATAAAAGGTGTAGTAAAAGACGTAGAGATGAAGGTAGTGAAAACTAAAAGTATATATATATATATATATATACATATGTATGTGTGTGTGTATATAAAGAGATAGATAGATAGATAGATAGATAGAGATAGATAGATAGATAGATAGATAGATAGATAGATAGATAGATAGATAGATAGATAGATAGATAGATAGATAGATAGATAGATAGATATACAGTCTTTCAAATTATTGTAACGTTGTTTTGTTTTATTTACAAATTACGCGCTGGAATACAATGTAACATCCACAGAATGATAGCAAGAGTTTTATGCGTGTGGGGGCATAAAAACCTGAGACTTTGCTCTAGTGTAGACAAACCGCGACCATTTACATGATGACCACTGCGTTGACATCAAAGGAATACTGATGAGCTACGGACAATTACGCAAGTAATTTGCGTAAGTGTTAATAGCGAAATTAGTTTATGATAAATCTATATTTTCTTTCTTTTCATTTGTCTTGCTCGCCTACATTCTGGCATTCCTTTCTTAGTGGTAAGACCATAGCGGAACTACTTCTAGCATAATGGATGTCCACGTAGAGCTTATCTCTCTTATGTGAATGTAATATATTTTTTCTGAATCTTCAGGTTTTCATATATTCATATAGTTATATAAATATATATATATATATATATATATATATATATATATATATATATATATATATATATATATATATATATATATATATATATATATATAAAATAAGTTTGAAAGCGCCACTATATTAGATAAATTCTAATTTTCTTATGAATTTTACATGTTTCGGTTCTTGAAAAAACGAACCTTTTCAAAAATATTATAAAAAGTGCAATAGAAAAGTTCTTAGTTGTTTCTTACTGGTCTCAATAGAATCCGTGTGGTGGTGTTTTGTTGGTAGTTGGTATAATCGCTATATTATAGTTGCGGAGTTGCCACTATTCCATTGGAACACAAACACGGTTCCTTTTGATAACAGCAAGAAAGAATAATGAACTTCTTTACTACACGCAACTATAATATAGCGATTATACCAACTACCGACAAAACACCACCACACGGATTCTATTGAGACCAGTAAGAAACAACTATGAATTTTTCTATTGCACTTTTTATATTTTTGATAAGGTTCGTTTTTTCAAGAACCGAAACATGTAAAATTCATAAGAAAATTAAAATTTATCTAATATAGTGGCGTTTTCAAACTTCCTTTTTACAAATATATACCCACTCGTACACGATCTGCTCTTTTATATATTATATATATATATATATATATATATATATATATATATATATATATATATATATATATATATATACCATATACCTATTTAATAAATGCGCCCTTTTCCCGACTAACCAGTTTCATGGGCCCGGTTTCTCGGTTTCAATGGCGTATGTGTTCCCCAGCTGGATGACCAGCGATGTGTAGCAAAATCTGATAGCCTGGACGGTCACGGTGATCACGGTTATCACGGTGATATTCATGTATATATATGTATACGTATATATGTGTATATATATATACATATATATATATATATATATATATATATATATATATATATATATATATATATATATATATATATATATATATATATATATATATATATATATATATCATATACTACATATATACATATACATACATGTATATATACCTATATATATACATATATATGTATGTATATTTATCTAAAGGTTGGGCCAAAAATCCCGCACGAAAACATTTGCCGTTATATTTATATTACGTTATTATTACTGTTATTCATTTTGTTCATCTTGTTCGTGTGTATTCATTGTAGTTTTTACTTTATTCAACTTTAGAAAAGTTGTAGCATGTATTTGAGCGTGACTTTTGACTCGCCTTTGAAATATATACACACATATACAGAAGCACACACACACACACACACACACAAACACATATGTATAGGTTTGAAAATATGTAGAAAACATATATAGAAGTGAAAGAGAAATGCCTTCGTTTCTCATGGTTTAATATCTTTTTATAAAGAAATGTTTTTAGAATATATGCATATCTTTTGGATGTAGTGATATCCAACCGGTTTTGCCATTTATATTAGCTTTTCAAGGGACGTGGTGATGTAATCAATTCTGGTGTCAAAGGGGTCTCACCATTTTGGATGCTTGAAAAATAAGAATGAGTCTGGAGTGTGGATCAAGGGAGGTGAGAGGAGGCAATGGGGCCAGATACACAGACATGCAGGAAGTAAATAGACACATTTAATATTCAAAATCTCTGATCTAACCGTCTTAATACTTTTTCAGAGGTGTAGAATTTACAATGTAATTATTCTTTTTCATTCCAGGTGCCATTATATTAAACATTTGCGAAAATTTTCAAATTCCTCTTGTTAGTGTTAATAGAGTTATAGTGCAATTCAAAAGTCAAGTAAAAGAATCAACAGATTCTCGTCCCGGCCGACCTGGGCCCTCGGAAAGGTAGCTTCGCTGTTTGCAGAGAAGTGTGGAAAACGAATCCAGATCGAACGCTCCTGACATTGCTAAACAGCTAGAAGTTAGTCCAAGAACGTGTGTTACATATCTGCATGAGCTTGGGTATTATATACGAGCAGCTAGAAGAAAACTTCTCCTTCAACCAATTAATATCATAAAAAGAAAGAAATGGGCTAAGGATATGTCAGAAAATCCAGTTCATTTTTGGATAGAGTGATTTTCTCAGATGAATCCATATTTGCATTATTTTCAGACAGTGAACGTGTTTGGGACAGGAGGCTTCCAAATCAAGAATTTGATTTGAAACGACTCCAACCAACTGTGAAACACGGTGGTATCTCTGTAATGGTATGGGGAGCTGTTACCAGCAATGGTCGTTCTGAGCTGATCGAATGTGTTGGAACCATAAACTCTGAAAAATACATCGAAATGCTAAAGCAATGACATCTTCCGAGGTATTTACACGATAACATAAGGGAAAAAGAGATTTTATTCATGGAAGATGGGGCTCTATGTCACATAGCGAAAGGGAATCAGCAATGTCTGACTGAAACTGGGATCGAAAAGGTTCCTTGACCAAGCCAATCTCCTGACATGAACCCAATTGAAAATCTTTGGAGCATTCCTGATAGAGCTATACGAAAATCTCGACAGCGTAAAAGCAAAATATTATCGTTTGTTGGTTCTTCATCCCCCCACCACCACCCATCCCGGCACCACCACCACCACCCATTAAATTCAGTCAACCAGATCAATCATTAATGGCATTGAAGTCATGGCCGTCTTACACTTTTGCCTAGCTAGGTCTCCAAAGTTGTTCCTTCCAAAAAGTAGTTATATGTGGAATGAGAATGATTTTGCTGCTATTATTGGCAGGTCAAGACACCACATACGCTAGTTGGTTAATTTATTTGTGGATATTTTTTTTGCTTTCAGAAAAGTCTGTAATTCTTCACCAACATTACCACTATTCTATAATCCTCGATTTTAGATTGATTAGAAAGTTTTGAGCTCTAATGGTCATTGCGCCTTTTCCAGAAATCGAAAATGTATCACAAACTCGTCAAGTTGTATGATAGTATGCTTTCTTCAATTGTAGCACCTGTTAATTATAATGAGGTAGGGAAATAATTTATTTGGCTTTTGTTCTTAATTTCAAAACTTTATTCATTGATATCGATATTCATAGTTTACAAATTGAAAGGAATTCTAAAAACAAAATCTATATTACTATATTATTTATTTACACAAAAGCTAAAAAATATCTTGAAAGTGCTCTATTGAAATATTTGAATGAAATTTAATTAATGTTCAAACAATATCGCAATGAATGGTAAAACATATGTTGTGTAGCAATCAATAACGTATTTAATATTAATTAGGTATATGTACCTATAAATATAACGAGAGTTTTCACTATAAGTATTCAACGCCTTCCTGAACTACTGCTGAGACCGTCTGAAGTCACACTAAAACCATCTTTCAACATGTACAAGTTTATGCTTATTGCTGCCCTCTTTGTTGCCGGTGAGTCCAGATTTGAATAATATTTTGCTTTATATCTTTTATAATTTATACTTGAAAACCGTTGCAATGCGCTTAGCAAGTCCCTAAATATATGACATAACTTGTTGTTAAATGATAGATTTATTGATTATAGAGAGATGAAAGTAGAGTTTGATTTACATACACACGAGATATGCTGTGAGAATGATAAGGCCTACATGAAGTGCAATAGCTTGAAGAATCCCCATCCAAAACAATACCATTCAGGGGAATAAGACGGTCGAAATGTTAAACATTGTTAAATTGGAACCAATGGTTACCCACTGTTCATTTGATCTGAAAGTTGGGTTGTATTTGTAGAAATCGACAACAGATGAAACATTGTAGATGACGACGAATTGTTAATAGATAACATGTTCTTTGTTGATATTATTTCCTAAGGTCGATGTCTCTATTTACTATTAAGCTGTGTATTATAAGGGGACAAATGAAAATGGTGACATGAGTCAAGACAATGGCATAAAAAGTAAAAGACCGTGAAATGGAGGTAGTCAAGGCAGAGAATAAGACGAGAGAAACGAAAGATAGGCACCAACTTCCACCAATTAACCCATTCATAAAATATACTAAATAAAAAATGTGAGCGTTGTGTGAGTGTCTGTCTTTCATCTTTCGATGTAATCTGTAATTCGATCAGCCACCAATGAATAGAGAGCGTTTAATAGATTCCCACCCTACCCAGTAGATTTTGGATTATAAGCTACCTTCAATCGTTTCCTCTACATAAGTACAGATATACATAGGTTTAACAAGCCATGGATATTAGTGTATAAAATTATGCACTATCTTAATTTAATCTCTACATGTGCATTCCGTTATGTAACCCATTAATCCAAATATATATTTTAATGTTTAATCTATCGATATATTGATCTTTCATTGGTGAATATACCAGATTGATATTTTAAGGTGTCAATAAGTCAATTTGATTCTTTTTAATCTTGCAATAGAGCTGATGGACATGTTAATGTGTGAGTATATCCAATAGATGTTTAAATCTCTGTATATATCAGGTGAATATATAACGAATATTTCCTAGTAATATCGTATAATTTATTGCAAATATATTATCACATAGATTTATATATTTGTAGGAATTAAAAAATCCCCAGAAATATTTACATTTCTAAATATTTAATCATTGTTTTCAGGTGCATATGGCGAGTGTAATACAGGCGTAGCCGTCGGTTGTCTTGTTGGCAAAATTAACGAAGTAGCAACAAACCTTAACCGTTCTGATTTATGCAGGTAAGATGATGAATTTCTTTCTGGAAGGACTCTTTGATTCTTACCTTTGCTTTTGATCCTACCTCACATAATCTAACGTCTGCGGGCTTTATACTATTTGAATAAGTGTCCCTTTCAATATTCGATTTGAAGTGTTTATGCGCGTATGTGTGTTTGTACGCATACATACATACATACATACATACATACATACATACATACATACATACATACATACATTCTACATACATAAAAACATAAATACATACATGCATGGAATATATGTAACATACTAAGTACCAATCTTGAGAACATGGGCATCTCAAAACCAGAAAGGAGAAAGCTGATTCCAAAACTACAGTCCCAAGTCATCAATGGCACTGTAAATATCTGTAAAACGTTCCAGAGGTTTATCATTGAAGTATATATGTGCTTGTCTGGATATGCAAATACATGGATGAGAATACATACATAAAACAAAACATACACATTTACACACGTACTGACTCCAAATACTGCACATATACAGACATGCATGCAAAAATACCTTTTTGATGTTGTTGATGCTGCAATAAAAGAACTTTGGATTTAAGTTAGAAACCGGCTCTTTCTCTATTGGCAAGGATTCTTGAATTAAAACTGAATAATGACGTGCATACCCATAAATAAATACATACATATATACATAATACATACATACACATACATACATACATACATACATACATACATACATATACATACATACATACATACATGCATACATACATACATACATACAGATATACATGTATATATGTATTTATAGACGTATGCATGTATATGTTTACGTATTATCCGTATCTGATTACTGTGTGTATATAAATAATTAGAGGAGATAATTTCAACATCAATCACCATCATGTTTTTGTGTTTTGGATTAGAAACATATTCTATTGGTTACACATAATCATTTTCGTAAATGATTTTAACGATGCGACCCTCGAGACAATTATCATTTGAGACAAACAAACAACATTTAACATTTAATATCTCATTTACGCATTCTATTCGTGTTTAGTACAATGTAGAAATAACCATGTTTATTGCGATTCTATTCCAGTGACTTGACCAGCGTTGCTAATTGCATGGCCGCAGCAGACTGCGCAGGAAATGCAGCATTCTTGACCTCCATGTGCGGTATGTAATAGTTTAATATTCATCATCACACACACGTATACACACGTACAGAAGGACATACACACAATCACACACAGTGGCACGCACGTACACACACATACACACACCAGCTGGCACGCTTGCACACGCTTACGAACTTTATATGTATATATTGCATCTGCTCTCTCTCTCTCTCTCTCTCTCCTCTCACCTGTTTCGCCCGTCACCCGTCTCCAGATTCCCCTCACCTACCACCCCTCCAACCTTCCTCTCCAGCAATATTCTCCGGGTTTTCCCGTGACTCAAGTCCGACCCCTCCACTTCGCACATCTTACCTAACCTCTCCTTCCCATCCTTCAGACGAGCACACAACCTACGTGACCTCCTAGCCCACAGTTTCTTCCCTCACCCCACCTACCATCCCGGCTAGGTCCTCTGCTCAAGCCTACGCTGCTGCACTTGCCTCTATCGCTCCAACACCACACTCATCACAGGTACCCATCATTGACCATTATCATATTATTGACTTCTACACCTGCACCTCTAGCAACGTTATCTACTGCATCACCAGCTCTCCCACTGTCCTTCTCTATACATCGGTCAAACGGGACGCCGCTTGCCTGACCGGTTCCCGGAACACCTCCGAGAGATCAGACACCTCGGCCTCGCGCTATTTCCGCTCTACCGGTCATTCTTTACAACCCCTATCTCTGTTCGTATCGTGCTTGCACGGGAGCATTCGGTCTCTTCGCTCCTTTGCGTCACATGGGCTCAACACTCCTCCTCTCTTCATCTAACTTCCCTGGTCTCTCCTCCCTTCCTCTCACACCTACTTTCTCTCTTCACTCCTACCCACCTCTCCTCTCTTGCTCTGACTTCCCTTCGTCAATCTGTTTATTTTCTCGTGTTCCTTTCTGTTGAAGAGCGTAGGCTTGAAACGTAAAAGACTGTCTCATCTTCCCGAGCGTTAAACTAATACACATCTATGTTGTTTACACACGCGTCTTCGTCCTTTGGCTTTTTGTAATTTCCAGCTACATATATATATATATATATGCGCATGCATATATGCATGAATGTATGTATACATATACGACTGTGCGTATACAAATTTTCATTTATATTTCAGATGACGCCAACTGCAATGTTAACGTCGGTACCGAATGTATTCTGAGATTGGGTGCTGGTTTGGGAATTTTGTCCAGCGGTGCTGCTGCGTAAGAATACTTTATTTATTTTGTTGTGTATTATAACTATCGTTTTCTTTTAATTTGCGTGTATATATTAAGACGCGTATGTGATTATGTGAGTGCTTGGATTAATGTCGTCGTGTGTTTGTGTGTGTGTGAGAGAGAAGGAGAGAGAAATAGAAGGAGGATAGAGATGAGAGTGATTCAAGTTTTTATCTAAGAGATACTCGTTTCAGGAAAAGCTCACTCGGCATAATACAAAATGCGGAGAAAAACGAGGCGGGTTCAAAACCACAAAATGGATAATCCACCGACGCAATTCACACATTCTGGAAAATCAGTGTAGATTTACTTTATATGTGTGTCACTGTTTATTTGTGTGTGTGTGTGTGTGTGTATGTGTGTGTGTGTGTTTGTGTGTGCTTGTGTTTGTGTGTATGAGTGTATGTGTGTGTACTGATATGTTTGTCCAGTACAATTTAACGCCCAAATTGTTTAACAACCAGTTTTTAGACGACCATGTGTATATCGGTTCTTGTGTGGTAATTGTATACTTGTTATGAAATCCAGTATCATGTTTTACATAAATTATATGCAGACAATCAAAGAAATCTTGGGAAAGTATTTATAAGATATTAAGGTACAACATGATATGCAAGAGAGTCAAGACTATTGAAAAGGTTGGAAGATGCAACGAAAATTTTAGGAAAATTAAAATAAGAGACAGGTGGAAATTTTACCGGTGCGTGTGTTACATTATAAGGCACGAAAATAAAAATGACTGTCTCCAGACACAACATCATATACACGTTCATTAACCTGCAGATTGGCTACATAAGATGAACTGCATAATCAACGTTTGCATGAGATCATAGGAGTCCCGTCTGATACGATTGAAACAAATAAAATAATAAAAGAATATACATACATACGTAATATATAATTATATATATATATCTATATATATATAATATATATATATATATATATTAAGTATATTATATATATATGCATATATTTGTATATACATGGGTTCGATATCGCTTTCAGCTATTTCCATTCATTTACGCGTCAACTTTACAAATTCTGCCGTTCATGATTATTAATCTGGAGGAATGATTACCTCACCTCTGCCGCCCCGCAAGAGATAATCGCACTAACCTTCCACGCGGGAGTTAAGGACGAAACACTTCTCTGAATCACCAATGACTTTAGTAAAGAAACATGTCTATATCGTATAATTTAATGTTATTGCAATATCTCTTTCTGTTGACAATAAGCTTACTGATTATCGCACTAAAGAATTCATTTTATATCATTGAACTAATGAAAGAACGCAGTTCGATGATTGTTTGAGATTCTCGACATCGAAATGACTGTCTTAATTTTCGATTCATTTCAGCGGTGCATCAGCTCTCGGAGCTTGCATTGGCGGTTCCCTGTGTATGGCCCCAGAGTTGGTTCCACTCAAAACCGGAAATGTTTGTGGTAAGTATTTCACAAAAATTTAATTTACTTTACTCATTACGACTGTAGTTACTACCACAGTTAAAGGAACTGAATCTCAAAGATTTGTATTTCGTCAAAGATGGTACGCAACATCTTTATCCACTCACCGGATTTGTAAGAGCTACACAATATCGCAAATAACGGAAGGACGATAAACTAAACACTTTTCTAAATTTTATTGTTTATAGAAAGTATTGAAGTCTGTTTGTAAATACTTGACATCATATCAGATTGCCTAAGCCCTTCACTCAGCGCAGCAATTTGATCAGGTTATCAGTTCTGCTCTAGAATATGTATTGTGTGGCTATGAATGCGTAAAGCTAGTATTGTGACAAGTTTTCCGTGTAAAAGTATTTCGAAGCTCCCCATCTTTGCTAAGGTTTCTTGGTCTAACAGTTATGTAGGACGTATGTCCCCTTTTAGCCGTATCGGTCGATAACCAGGATTCGATTCATTGTGCCCATCACACTACACCGTTTTATAATAGGGTTGCAATTGCAACGATTTCTAATCGGTGCAACTGAAACGTGTTGGTCTTAAAAGGCGGCAGATACTTATTACAGAATTACAGGTAATGCTATTGCTACTTCGCAGTAAATGTTATTTTTCATATTGTCAATATATATATATATATGTGTGTGTGTGTGTGTGTGTATGTATAATTAAATACATACAAACACGATCACATCTACTCACACAAATATATATATATGTTAGTTAGAGTGGAGGCCATCACTATCACATCGCAACTGCGCTGGGTGGAACATGTTTGCAGGATGGAGGGCAGCAGGCTCCGAAATGCATTATTTTATACTGAACTGCGTAAGAACGAGCAGAGCAGTGGAGCAAGATGTTGCAATATAGGGATGTGCAGAAGAGGTACATAAGGAACTCCGGCATCTCACCAGTCCCCTGGGAGAGAAGGCCCTGCGCCGCGATGAATGGCACCGATCACTGAGGCTGATA
>NC_043020.1:9893426-9900926 GCF_006345805.1 Octopus sinensis
CCCCAGGAGGACACACTCCTCCAGCTGGCCATAGACACACTTTCTGTGTCCTGTCAGTATTTGCAAAGGGAAGTCATCCTTCCCGTCTTCAACTTATGATACACACGGCCTCGAGTTTCGAGGTATTGACCTCTCGTCAGCGTGTGACATCATAGTTGTCGGCGAGAATTAGATTTCCTTCACAAATATACCTTTTTTCCAGCGTCCACTGTCGCTGATATTGAAAAAGTGAAATCAAACAATGATAAATATCAAAGTGAGTTATATACAGTAGCGGTAACCACATCGTGACGTATATTTGCCATCTCAATATGGCTACACCTAAGGGTGGATGCTACTGTAGGACACATACTGACAGGACACAGAAAGTGGTTCTATGGCCAGCTGGAGGAGTGTGTCCTCCTGGGGCTAAAAACTACAGTAGCATCCACCGTTAGGGGTAGCCATATTGAGATGGCAAATATACGTCACGATGTGTTACCGCTACTGTATATAACTCACTTTGATATTTATCATTGTTTGATTTCACTTTTTCAATATCAGCGACAGTGGACGCTGGAAAAAGTAATAAGTATTTGTGAAGGAAATCTAATTCTCGCCGACAACTATGATTGTCACACGCTGACGAGAGGTCAATACCTTGAAACTCGAGTCCGTGTGTATCATAAGTTGAAGACGGAAGGATGACTTCCCTTGCAAATACTGACAGGACACAGAAAGTGTGTCTATGGCCAGCTGGAGGAGTGTGTCCTCCTGGGGCTAAAAACTACAGTAGCATCCACCCTTAGGGGTAGCCATTTTGAGATGGCAAATATACGTCACGATGTGTTACCGCTACTGTATATAACTCACTTTGATATTTATCATTATATATATATATATATATATATAGGTAAACGATAAAAAAACACAAACTGGGACAAGAACGTGAAACATTTTGAAGACGACAAAAAAACACACATATATATTAAATAGAAATATGTTACAAAAAGGAAAAGAGAAACTACACGTAGAATATATATATATATATATATTGTTGTATTAGAATGGATGGTCATTTTGCCCGTTTTAGCCAATAAAAACACCACGCACTATATATTTGGTGTTACTTTGCTTCAGTGTTATTTATTTTTTACATTAACTTAATCTTATTTCGGCCAGAGTTCTTTGGCTAAACTGGCAAATGACCATTCCTAAATACAACAATATCTGTTTCAACACACGACTTCACATAAAAAATCTTGCACAACAATATTTAAACGTATATATATATATATATATATATATATATAATATTATATATATATATATATATATACGTAAGAGTCGAACGATGAAAATGAGTGCTCATACCGCGCATTGGTAGATAGAGTTTATTTACTCTTTTACTTGTTTTAGTCATTTGAAACAAGTATGTGTGTGTGTGTGTGTGTGTGGAGGCGCAATGCCCAGTGGTTAGGGCAGCGAACCTCGCGGTGTAGGATCGCGCTTTCGATTCCCAGACCGAGCGTTGTGAGTATTTATTGAGCGAAAACACATGAAGCTCCACGAGGTTCTGGCAGGGGATGGTGGTGATCCCTGCTGTACTCTTTCAACACAACTTTCTCTCGCACTTTCTTCCTGTTTCTGTTACCTGTATTTCAAAGGGCCGACCTTGTCACTCTCTGTGTCACGCTGAAATATCCCCGAGAACTACGTTAAGGGTACACGTGTCTGTGGAATGCTCAGCCACTTGCACGTTAATTTCATGAGCATGCTGTTCCGTTGATTCGGATCAACCGGAACCCTCGTCGTCGTAACCGACGGAGTGCCACGATATATATATATATATATATATATATATATATATATATATATATATATATATATATACAATATATATGTATGTATGTATGTATAAATGCTTTTTTATGTCGAGTCGTAATAAAAACAGTTCAATATTAAACAAAAGAATTACTCAATACTTCTTATAGAGAATCTGTCTACTATAATTTTTACAAAGAGGCGGTGACAGTAACTTCGAAATTTCGGCCTGCAACCATCTATCATTAATCAGGCAGTCATCTTGTAAAAGTATATGTATACATACATACACATACATTCATACATACATACATACATACATACATACATACATACATACATTACATACATATATATACACATATATATATCATATATATATACATCATATATATATACTATATATATATATATATATATATATATATATATATATATATATACATATATGTTATATGTATGTAGTTTGGTGTGCATGTATATATACATATATACATATATGTGTGTATGTGTATGTATGTATGTATGTGTATATATATTAATGCATCTGTATTGGTATGCATGTGCAATAAATACATATATATGTGCGTGTGTGTTACGCGCGTGTGCATGGGTGTGGATGTGCAATTAATAACAAGTTGCTTGACTCTAATATGTTCGTAATACACCATGGCTCTCTCAATGATTTGGGAACATATCGCTTTTATAGTCATTTAAATTAATTAATTATATTCTTTAATTACGTAATTATAGAAAAATGTGTGCTTACTGTTAATGAAACAGCTAATGAGCACAACTAAAGTACGAACAATATGGAATATGAAGCACTCGTCGGTTACGACGACGAGGGTTCGGTTGATCCGAATCAACGAACAGCCTGCTCGTGAAATTAAATGTAAGTGGCTGAGCACTCCACAAGACACGGTGCACCTAACGTAGTTCTCGGGGATATTCAGCGTGACACAGAGAGTGACAAGGCCGGCCCTTTGAAATACAGGTACAACAGAAACAGGACAGTAAGAGAGTAGAGAAAAGTTGTGGTGAAAGAGTACAACAGGGATCACCCCCACCCCCTGCCGGAGCCTCGTGGAGCTTTTAGGTGTTTTCGCTCAATAAACACTCACAACGCCCGGTCTAGGAATCGAAATCGCGATGCTATGACCGCGAGTCCGCTGCCCTAACCTCTGGGCCATTGCGCCTCCATATGGAATATATTGTATAAACAACATGCTTAATATATTGTACTTTTACAAAATGAAAGACCTTTGTGACTTAGGAGTTTCGTCCTGGTAGCCTTCGTCGGACTATGTACTGTACAAAACTGCATTGAGTTATTCTTCAGTTTTATGTGAAGTGTTTTTATTATAACTCGACATTATAAATCATATATTAATACGAATGTGTCTATGTATGTATCCAGATGCATCACGCATTGAGTCGAAACAGGGGCAGCTGATGAAGGGGAATTTTCCTTGTATTGTTTGTCCTGTACTCTGTTTTTCCGTTGTTAAAAAAAAGTCCGTTTCCTTGTTTTGATTTTATGTTTTACGTTTCTCGTTGTGTTCTACGTTTATTTGTGGTGTCCTGTACTCATATATGCATGTATATATACATATAGATGTAGGTATGTACATGTATATGTATGTATATATGCATATGTTTTATTTATTAAATTGTTATTAGATGTATATATGTATATACGTTTATGTAAAAGAAATGGTTTTGTAAGAAGCGAAAATGAAGGCTATACTCACAATGTGAAACACAACTAATACAGCTTCAAAATAATGGAAGAACGGGTGTGGATGAGTTTACCTGCAGAGTCAAGATACTCTTAAATACTTGGAAATAAAAAGGAAGATTACATTATTTCAACTTCCGATAACGTTCATCAAATCGTCCATTGTTTATTGTTTACCCCGAAACACAAATGATGCCACGATACTCTTGTATATGTATGCATATATAGACAGACAGTTAGACAGGTAGAAAGAAAGAAAGAAAGATAGATAGATAGATAGATAGATAGATAGATAGATAGATAGATAGATAGATAGATAGATAGATAGATAGATATGCATACATGCACATATGCGTAAATATGTATCTATGTGTGCATGTGCATAATTACACACGCCCACATGCACACAGACACACACACACACACACACACACAGAGCCTCCCTTGCGATGTTAGTATATCGATGAACGTGTTTACTCAACCACCGCCATCTTAAAACGAAAACCGGTCAAAACATGTCGCCGTTCAGCTTGCTTTTGATCTTAAGAGTTCTTCATAGAAGCTATTAGCTTAAATAATACTGGATGGATATTGTTGCGTTTTTATTATTGTTTGTATTATTTCAACAAACCAACGTTTTATTTAAGCCTCTTTGTTGTTTTTTCGACTTGATTAAATAAACAACACGACGATAGATACCGAACACCCTGATTAGTGTTGTCAGCATTTACAATATTAACAAATTGCAAGCCTCTTCTCGTCGCTATCATACGATTCTGCAATTTGTTTTTCTTATTTTCATACTATTTTTTGTAGCTGTTGTTGATGCTATTGCTGTTCTTGTTGATGTTGTTGATTTTAAGGGGAAATAGTTTAGCAGATTATTACAAAGTATTGATTTCTCGTGACGAGAAACAACATGATGGTTCAATGTGAGTGACGAGTAAATGTACGATTTTGTGGTTTTCTTCAAGCCTTTCACCAGGTCACTAACGGCTTAACGCGTGGAGGCGCAATGGCCCAGTGGTTAGGGCAGCGGACTCGCGGTCGTAGGATCGCGGTTTCGATTCGTTGTGAGTGTTTATTGAGCGAAAACACCTAAAAGCTCCACGAGGCTCCGGCAGGGGATGGTGGTGATCCCTGCTGTACTCTTTCACCACAACTTTCTCTCACTCTCACTCTTACTTCCTGTTTCTGTTGTACCTGTATTTCAAAGGGCCGGCCTTGTCACTCTCTGTGTCACGCTGAATCTCCCCGAGAACTACGTTAAGAGTACACGTGTCTGTGGAGTGCTCAGCCACTTACACGTTAATTTCACGAGCAGGCTGTTCCGTTGATTCGGATCAACCGGAACCCTCGTCGTCGGAACCGACGGAGTGCTTCCATGCCAACGGCTTAACGCTAATCGAAACATAGCCAGCGACACTGCTTTTCATTTACCCAAATAATCGTTTCACTTCAGTTCAAATCCCGCTGGAGTCGATTCAGCCTTTCACCACACCGTGGTCACTAAAATAAACAATACTAGTCCAGCACCATGATCGATTTACTCCATCACACATCACAGATCAAATGCATTACTTGAGCTTATGTTTGAGATCGCTGTTAAGTTCGGTTTGAACGGCAGTTTTTTCTAGCGGTGTCATATGAAATTGTCACCCATAATTATGACCCTAGTATCGATCTATTGCATTTCAATCTGTTTTAGGGTTAGGGTTAGGGTTAGGAGTGGGGGGAAGGCTATCTTTTTTCTTCAGAAATGTAAATAAACCCAATCTGTTTCTTAAACGAGGGACATATTCATAAGGCACAGAATGTTTTCACCTCAATAGACGTCATTGATTGGTTTTAATTGCAGAAATTGAAGAAAAACAACAACAAATATCTTACAAACTATAGAATTTTCTCAATAAAGCCAAGAGAAAAAGATGTTTTATAAACACATTCTACCAGTATACGAAGTTCAAAAGAGTTTAGTTACGTGGAAATTATTTTAAAAAACTGCCGTTCAAACCGAAAAGATCCGTAAAATGCACTGAGCTGGCAGAATGGTTAGAGCGTCGAAAAAAAGCTTTGCAGTATTCTAAGTTCTATTCCCGCAGGGGCCCACTTTATATTTCATTATTCCGAAAGTCAAAAAACTGAAGCACCAATCGACTTATTCCCTCCTTCATATTTCGGGCATTGTACTCTTATTAAAAACAATCATTAAAAAGTTGTCGACAATATAATCGATAGAATGTAAGACTGAAATTCGTTACCATTTTTAGTTAGGTCCCATTATACCCTTAGATCATATTCCACCTAGTTTATCTTCACCGTTTGTCCTTTGTGGTCGATAAATTATAGTGCCAGTTATGCAGAGAGGTCAATTTAATTGACTAACCCCTCTAAGCAATTGCAAGCCTTCTATCTGACTTACCACCAAATATAAGACTGGTGGATAGGCCGTGGTTAGTGGGTTGCGATATTTATTTCGGCTGTTTACATTTTGATTTCAAATCTTGCCGAGGTTAAATCTAGCTTTATGGGGTCAACGGTATTGAGAACTGGCAGAAACGTTAGCACGTCGGGCGAAATGCTTAGAGGTATTTCGGCTGCCGTTACGTTGTGAGTTCAAATTCCGCCGAGTTCGACTTTGCATTTCATCCTTTCGGGGTCGATAAATTAAGTACCAGTTACGCAATGGGGTCGATGTAATCGACTTAATACCTATGTCTGTCCTTGTTTGTCCCCTCTGTGTTTAGCCCCTTGTGGGTAATAAAGAAATAGGTACTTCGTCTGCGTTACGTTGTGAGTTCAAATTCCGCCGAGGTCGACTTTGCCTTTCATCCTTTCGGGGTCGATAAATTAAGTACCAGTTACGCACTGGGGTCGATGTAATCGACTTAATACCTATGTCTGTCCTTGTTTGTCCCCTCTGTATTTAGCCCCTTGTGGGTAATAAAGAAATAGGCATTGACTTACCACATCCCCTCGAAATTGCCTGCCCTAGGCTTAAATCAGAAACCATTATGAACAGGAGAGTGAGCTAGCAGAATCGTTAGGAAATCGAAAACTTTTCAGCGTGATATTTTCGACTTAGGTCCCGCTGAGGTCAGGTTTGTTTCCGGGGTCGTTTAAATAAAGTACCAATTAAGTACTAATGATTACCAATCTTTCCCTCAAGGCCTAAGTAAATGACTTCTCTAACTTTATTTTTTCTATCCAATGTAGCAATACTCTGAACAGGATATAAAATATACGTATCCTAAGATTATCATGGAAGTTAATCTCGATAATCCAGGTCATAAGACATAGATATTTATTTATTTATGCGCCCTTCTCAAGCCTAGCCAGGCTGATGAACCCGGTTTCTGTGGTGTATGTGTTCCCCCCAGCTGTAAGGGAAGCCAGTCCATCGCAGCATTGCTCAAGAAATAGGAAGAAAGAGTGAGAGAAAGTTGTGGCGAATGAGTACAACAGGGGTCGCCACCACCCCCTGCCAGAGCCTCGTGGAGCTTTAGGTGTTTTCGCTCAATAAACACACACAACGCCCGGTCTGGGAATCGAAACCGCGATCCTCCGACCGCGATTCCGCTGCCCTAACCATTGGGCCATTGCACCTCCACAAGGCATAGGCAGAAATTAACTTGAGCAGATTTTTCAGAATGCATGCACTCGAGCACACCTACAACAACTATGACGAATATGGTACGCCTCGTATAATCGGTTTGAACCCGGAACCATGTGGTTCGTAAGCAAGCTACTTATCACACACATACATACATACATACATACATACATACATACATACATACATACATACATACATACATATATACATACATACATTATGGCTGCCCCCTCGTTATCGAGTATGGCCATTGCACGAAGCTTAACTGTTACTGGTGCTGTGATCGAATGTGACTTTTTAGCCCAGCTAAAGATCTACAATGTCTTGTACAAAATTGGCA
>NC_043020.1:9905926-9923426 GCF_006345805.1 Octopus sinensis
CTGCCCTAACCACTGGGCCATTGCACCTCCACAGAATAGACATGTAAACCTGTTAACAATCCAGTAAATTTAGTATAGCAAGCATAACGCGTCAGACCAAAAGAAGCTGACAACCACCATAGAGTGGAGGCGCAATGGCCCAGTGGTTTGGGCAGCGGACTCGCGGTTGTAAGAACGCGGTTTCGATTCCCAGACCGGGCATTGTGATGTTTATTGAACAAAAACACTTAAGCTGGAGAAGAGATGCCTGTCGGAGAGTGTTCAAAAACAGATGGAAACATGTTGCACGAGTGCTAGGCTTTAAAAGGGCGCATTTATTTTTGTGGAGACGCGTGACTTAGTGGTTAGGGTGTCAGCATCATGATCGTAAGATTGTGGTTTCGATTCCTGGACAGGGCGATGCGTTGTGTTCTTGAGCAAGACACTTCATTCCACGTTGCTCCAGTCCACTCAGCTGGCAAAAATGAGTAACGCAGCGTTGAACTGGCATCCCGTCCAGCTGGGAAACACATACGCCATTGAAATCGGGAAACCGGGCCCACGAGCTTGGCTAGGCTTTAAAAGGGCGCATTTATTTTTTTTTTATGGCAAACTAGCAGTATCGCCCGGCGTTGCTCGGGTTTGTAAGGGAAATAACTATATAAGCATTTTTAGAGAGTTATAGCCAAAAAGTAGCAAAAAAATGCATTAAAAATGGAAAAAAAATTATGGTAAATTTTTTTTTAACATCGTTGACTCATCGTAGATATTTTTAGAGAGTTACTTCCCTTATATAATAGCGAAAAAATGCATTAAAATGGAAAAAAATGATGGCAAATTTTTTTAATCGTAGACTCATCGTAGACGCGCGCTAATACCCAGAAGGGCTCGATATGAATCACGACTATAAGATACCCGGTTTTGGTTAAACTGCACCGCAAAATGTGGGAGTAGTTAGGAATCTAAATCGTAGGAGACAGACACACAACTTCACTTTTATATATAAAGATATACAAATGAGAAGTTCGTTTTATTTCATTTTATTTTAAGGTAGTAAATACTTTTGTTTAGACAATTTAAATTCATTTCATCGTTCTGTTATAAGCACCAGGAAATAAAAGTATTGTGGGTGTACTGTGGGTATACTGTCTTTCCTGATATCAGTCATGGCGGTAAAGGTATACTTTCAAAGTTACCCATCAAATAAAATGTTACACACTCCCGCATAACAAAATCAGCTTTCCTATATAATTGGAGGCGCAATGGCCCAGTGGTTAGGGCAGCGGACTCGCGGTCGGAGGATCGCGGTTTCGATTCCCAGACTGGGCGTTGTGTGTGTTTATTGAGCGAAAACACCTAATTCCCTACGAGGCTCTGGCAGGGGGTGGTGGTGACACCTGTTGTACTCTTTCGCCCCAACTTTCTCTCACTCTTTTTTCCTGTTTTATGGGTAGCGCTGCGGTGGACCGGCGTCCCGTCCAAATGGGTGGAGGGAATACATATGCCATAGAAACCGGGAAACCGGGCCCATGAGCCTGGCTAGGCTTGAAAAGGGCGCATAAATAAATAATAATTTACTATAGGCGCAGGAGTGGCTGTGTGGTAAGTAGCTTGCTAACCAACCACATAGTTCCGGGTTCAGTCCCACTGCGTGGCACCTTGGGCAAGTGTCTTCTACTATAGCCCCGGGCCGACCAAAGCCTTGTGAGTGGATTTGGTAGACGGAAACTGAAAGAAGCCCGTCGTATATATGTATGCATGTATATATATATATGTGTATGTGTGTTTGTGTTTGTCCCCCTAGCATTGCTTGACAACAGATGCTGGTGTGTTTACGTCCCCGTCACCTAGCGGTTCGGCAAAAGAGACCGATGGAATAAGTACTGGGCTTACAAAGAATAAGTCCCGGGGTCGATTTGCTTGACTAAAAGAAAAAAAAGGCGGTGCTCCAGCATGGCCGCAGTCAAATGACTGAAACAAGTAAAAGAGTAAAAGAGTATATAATTATCTCTGAAGGGATTTTTTTTACTGAATTTCCTTTTCTTATATATGCGTGGAGGGTGTCGGTTACCTACTAAATCAATTATTTTTCTTTCTAGGTAATCATTAATATCTAAAAAAAAAAGATCAAATAGTTATCTCCTGTAGTTTGTAAGATTACAGAGAAGTAATAATAATAATAATAATAATAATAATTGTGTACAGTGCTCAGGTGCACTACAACTCATCTAAAGTGTATATATAATCAGGTGTAGTTTCGGCGGATTTCGGAAAGCATGAGGGCCTTAAAGGATGCAGTGTCATGGCAGTCAACAACTGACGCAGGCAGTTTGTTCCATGCTTCAGCAACTCTGAGCGTGAAAAAATGTTTCCGAAAGTCATGGGAGCTGTGTTGTTTTCTGACTTTGTAGGCAATGTCCACGTGTGTTAGACACATGGAGATCAAAAAGGTGTTCAGTGTTGGTTGTTGGTGAGGTGGTTTATAACTTTGTGGGTGTTTACCAAGTCCGTCGCCAGACGCCGGAGCCTCAGTGAATCCATGCCCAGGGAAACAAGGCGCTCAGAGTATGGTAGGTGCCTGATGGAGGGTATGCGTTTGGTTGCACGTCTCTGGACAGATTCCAGGAGGTCAATGTTCCGAGCAAGATAGGGGTTCCAAACTGATGATGCGAATTCCAAGTGTGGTCGTACCATAGCAAGCAAGCAAGCAATCAAGCAAACAAGCAAAACAAATGCCGAGGCACCTAATTTGTTGGTGGCCTGACATGTTGAGCGGGAGATATCTTTCATCTTTTATCTTTTACTTGTTTCAGTCATTGGATTGCGGCCATGCTGTAACATCACCTTAAAGAATTTTAGTCGAAAAAAAATTGATCTCAGTACTTACTTTTTTTAAAGTTTGATACTTATTCTATCTGTCTCTTTTGTCGAACCGCCAAGTTACAGCTGCTGCTACTGATGCAGTTATTGATTGTGTGCTGCTACTGCTTCTAGTATTCTTCAACCATGTCCCGATACATTAGAGATATTTCCTATAACCATTCTGTAAGGATCACAGAAGAATGACTTGAAGAAGTTTAAGTAAATATTATCATCAGGGATAGAACGCTAGTCACTTTATATCGGGTGATTCTTTCCGTAAGAGAAGCCTACTCCGTACTGCAAACTAACGGGGCACTCGTCAATTTTATGGTGACACCACTGCTTACAAGGGGATACTGAAAAGTTCCTGGCTTGAAGGGTGTCGTGAAAGGCCTGCTCGGAGGCCCAACGTTCCGAGTTCTTTTACGGGGGTTAGAAAAATTGAAGGACCGCTGAGAGGGGAATATCTATATATATAAAACTGTAGTTGTGTGAGTGTCTGTCCCCTTCGATTTAGATTCCTAACTACTCCCACATTTTGCGGTGCAGTTTAACCAAATTCGGGTATCTTATAGTCGTGATTCATATCGAGCCCGTCTGGCTATTAGCGCGCGTCTACGATGAGTCTACGATTTTAAAATAATTTAATCATTTTTTATTCCATTTAATGCATATTTTTTCGTGTGTCGATGGCGGCGGAGTTGGCGTCCATGGTCACACTGCACCTGTTTGCTTTTCCCCCCCTCTTCCCTCCCTCGTGAAGCTGTGGGAAGGAGTGTAAGGAATCAACGTCGTAAAGCGTTGTCAAGGAGACCAGCGTTCTTTTAGAACAACGACTTCATGGCTTGAAGACACCAAACAGAAATGGCTAAGAAAGCCCGAATTGGCATCTATAAGGGAGTAACTCTCTAAAAATGCTTATTAGTTATTTCCCTTACAAACCCGAGTAACGCCGGGCGATACTGCTAGTGTTGGATAAAATCCTAATTAACTGATCCTCCGGTATTTTCTTTAACCAAAAGCCAGGAACTTTTCAACACCCTCTCTCACAACAATACCACCGAATGATTGCTGCTTGCCTGGAGGACTATATTCAGTTTTGCCGTTGAAGGTTTAAAGTGTCAAAGTAAGTGAAGAACTGAGAACCACTAGAGCCAGGAAACAGGAGGACCGTGTTTTAACCCTTTAGTGTTTAAACTGGCCATATCAGGCCAAAATTGTCTCCCTGTTTTATGCTCAAACCAGCCAGCTCTGACCTCTCACACCTACCCTACAAAGTCATTCTAAAAATAAACAGGGACATCATCAAAATCTCAGAGTTACAAGATGCTGTACAATTAATTTAAAACAATGTCATTAAACAGGTTTTACATTTGACAGAGTAATCTGAATGCTAAAGGGTTAAGACACAGAGCCTGTCACTATCATGGCACTTGTTTGTTTGTTTGTTTGTTCCTTAGGGTATCGAACAAATTCTTCGCAGTATTTAGAGAAATTCTTTTTATGTTCTGAGTTCAAATCCCGCCAGGATCACTGTTGGCAATGTATCCTTCCGGAGTCTATAAAATAAAATAGTAGTTGATTTGATCGATTAACTTCACCTCCAACTCCCCGCCAAGTTTGGTTTGTGAGTCGTGTGTGTGTGTGTGTGTGTGTGTGTGTGTGTGTGTGTGTGTGTGTGTGTGTGTGGTGGTAATACGGTGAAGTCTATGCTCTGCTGAGGAGGTTTAATTTGACGAAATAATGTTCGATGTTGTCTCCCCTACTTGACGAAACTTTAAGTGTGTGTGTGTGTGTATGTGTGTGTGTGTGTGGTGTGTGTGTGTGTGTGTATAATACGGTGAAGTCTGTGCTCTGCTGAGGAGGTTTAATTTGATGAAACGATGTTCAGTGTTGTCTCCCCTACTTGTGAATGTGTGTTTGCGTGCGTGTGAAAGTATGCATGTGTGTGAGAATGTGTATGAGCGTGTGTATGTATGTGTGTGTGTGTGTGTGTGTGTGTGTGTGTGTGTGTGTGTGTGTGTGCATATACACTCCATAACACATATTTCCCTGAATATATACGCCCACAAACACGCATTATGTGCATGTGCGTGTACATGTATGTGTGCATGGGTATATATATATATATATATATAACCCATGCACACATACATATAATATAATAATATATATTAATATATATATATATATATATTATATATACATATATGTGTATGTGTAAATTATATATATATTATATATAGAGAGAGAGAGAGAGAGAGAGAGAGAGAGAGAGAGAGAGATGGCCATGCTGGAGCACCGCCTTTAGTCGAGCAAATTGACCCCAGGACTTATTCTTTGTAAGCCTAGTACTATTCTATCGGTCTCTTTTGCCGAACCGCTAATGTACGGGGACGTAAACACACCAGCATCGGTTGTCAAGCGATGTTGGGGAGACAAACACAGCACACAAACATACACACACACATACATATATATATATATATTATATATATATATATAGATATATTATAATATATATATTACATAGATAGATAGATAGATAGATAGATAGATAGTAGATAGATAGATAGATAGATAGATAGATAGATAGATAGATATACATATATACGATGGGCTTCTTTCGGTTTCCGTCTACCAAATCCACTCACAAGGCTTTGGTCGGCCCGAGGCTATAGTAGAAGACACTTGCCCAAGGTGCCACGCAGTGGGACTGAACCCGGAACCAGGTGGTTGGTAAGCAAGCTACTTACCACACAGTTCCTAAATATATATATGTTTTCATATAACGAAGACCCTTGTTAACATACATATATACACACGCGCGCGTGCGTGCGCTTAGTTATAGATATCTAGATATCTAGATATCTAGATATATATAGAGAGATATATACACATGCGCGTGAATGTGCGTATGTTGTAACGTAATGTAGATTCCATTTGAGCAAAATTTCCCAGGAAGGAGTGACTACTTCATAAAGAGAAAAAATAAACCGAGAACGAGGCTGCCAGGAGTGAGTAGTCGTGGCCAGTTGTCTACCAGCACGGCGACTCGATCCGTCGACCCCTGGCTTCGTCGTCGCTGTTTTTTGTCACCTGTTGGTAGTGTATAGCAGTAAAAACATTCCCGATACGACCACCACGTCGACCAAGGATCAGAGGAAGAAGCGAGTATACAACAAAATTGCTTACATAATGGAGTGAAATGTATTTTGTGAACTGACTGACCATATATATATATATATATATATAATATATACACATATACATACATACATACATATATATATATATGTGTGTGATGTAGATATATATACATCCGTATATATATATAATATATATATATACTATCATTCTGTATTATCTGGTAAATCAAACTGTTTTCATTATTATTATTGTTGTTGATATTGTTATTATTATTATGTGTATATATACACATATATACATATATATGTATTTATATATATGGGTGATGTAGATATATATATACATCCGTATATATATATATAATATATACTATCATTCTCTATTATGTGGTAATCAAACTGTTTTCGTGTTGTATATGTGTATATATACACATATACATACATACATTATATATATATATATATATATATATATATATATATACAGGGTGTCCCAAAAAAGTATACACACCTTAAATAATTGTAAATTTGTTATTGTAAGCCTAGTTCTTATTCTATCGTTCTCTTTTGCCGAACCACTATGTGTATGCATTTTTTTTGGGACAACCCTGTATTATATATATATATATAAATATATATATTTATGTGTGTATGATGTAGATATATAGACATCCGTATATATATATATATATATATATATATATATATATATAGATACTTATATAATATATAATGATAGTAATATATATATATTTTATGTGTGTGTGATGTAGATATATATACATCCGTATATGTATATATATATATATATATATATATATATAATATATATATATATATATATATATACTATCATTCTCTATTATCTGGTAATCAAACTGTTTTCATTATATTATTATTATTGTTGTTGATATTGTTATTGTTATTATTATTATTTGCCTTTCATCCTTTCGGGGGTCGATAAATTAAGTACCAGTTATGCACTGGGGTCGATGTAATCGACTTAACCCGTCTGTCTGTCCTTGTTTGTCCTCTCTGTGTTTTGCCCCTTGTGGGTAATAAAGAAATAAATTATTATTATTATTATTATTATTATTATTATATTGTCTTCAATATTTTGATCTCTTCTGGTCAATCAAATTAATTATTATTATTATTATTATTATTATTATTATTATTATCATTATTATTCTGCCGAGGTCGAGTTTGCCCCTTTCATTTCATCTTTTTTCGGGGTTCGGGGGGTCAATATAAAAGAAAGTACCAGTTGAACACCGGAGTCGATGTAATTGATTATAGCCGCGCCTCCCAGGAAATTCCTGGGCTTTGTGCCAAAATTTGAAATTATTATTATTATATAAAAGGAGAAAGGGAGCTCTCTACCCTACCCCCCCCCCCTTTTTTTTTGACCAGGCTCCCGTGACTTTTATGGGTTTTTTTCTACGAGTAACCTTTCGAAGCGCCTGCCCCCTTATTGGGGAATTTCAACTGTTACTTATTTTTCCTTTATCATCCTGCTTTTGTACACGGACTTTTTCAAACGGACCCCTTTGTAACTTTCGTCCTGTGTTTTGTCCCTTTATGATGTTTTAATTGAATTTTTGTCTGCCCTTGTGGCCAATAAACGAACGAATTATTATTATTATGGTACTACTAGCGAACAGTGGTCCCGTTCCCGGTTCTGCCCGCACACGCGCATCCGTGCTAGCTAGGCGTAAGTAGTCGATCCTACAACGCCTTTTTAACCCTAACTCTGACCCTAACCTTAGTTTTTCTTTTATTTATATTTTACTTGTTTCAAGTCATTTGAGTGCGGCCATGCTGGAGCACCGCCTTTAATCGAGCAACTCGACCCCGGGACTTATTCTTTGTAAGCCCAGTACTTATTCTATCGGTCCCTCTTTCGCCGAACCGCTTAGTGACGGGGACATAAACACACCAGCATCGGTTGTCAAGCAATGCATATGTTTTATTTATTTTTGTTATATATATATATATATATATATATATATATATAATATAATATAATATCTATATATATAAAACTCTAGTTGTGTGAGTGTCTGTCCCCTTCGATTTAGATTCCTAACTCCTCCCACATTTTGCGGTGCAGTTAACCAAATTCGGGTATCTTATAGTCGTGATTCATATCGAGCCCGTCTGACTATTAGCGCGCGTCAACGATGAGTCTACGATTTTAAAAATAATTTAACATCATTTTTTTATTCCATTTTAATGCATAAAATGCATCGTGTGTCGATGGCGGCGGAGTTGGCGTCCACGCTCACAGCTGCACCTGTTTGCTTCTCCCCCTTCCCTCCCTCGTGAAGCTGTGGGGAAGGGAGTGTAAGGAAATCAACGTCGTAATGCGTTGTGAAGGAAACCAGCGTTCTTTTAGAACAACGACTTCATGGCTTGAAGACACCAAAAACAGAATGGCTAAGAAGCCCGAATTTATAAGGGAAGTAACTCTCTAAAAATGCTTATATAGTTATTTCCCTTACAAACCCGAGCAACGCCGGGCGATACTGCTAGTAATATATAAAGAGAGAAGCTAAACTCACTACTATGGGATATCTTGGATTTGAACTGCGGAAATTGAAGGAAAAAAAAAAACTATTTTTAGCAAATTGATTTTTATATATACCTGCTTGGACAGACATTTATCACGGATCAATTAGATACAATGTTCTCAACTTTCATTATGTTTTGAATAAACTATTACGTTAATATAAATTAAAAGGATGTTTCAATATCAAGGATAGGTCTAGCTAAGTCTATCTAGGAATACAATTGTTCGTTGATGCGGTTCTTGATTTCCGCAGTTTAAAAATACTATTTAACCTGGCACCTGTTGACATCCTGTGCTCTATAACGGTTTCTTTATTATTATTTACTAGCAGTATCGCCCGGCGTTGCTCGGGTTTGTAAGGGAAATAACTATATAAGCATTTTTAGAGAGTTATAGCCAAAACATAGCAAAAAAATGCATTAAAAATGGAAAAAAAAATTATGGTAAATTTTTTTTTAAATCGTTGACTCATCGTAGACATTTTTAGAGAGTTACTTCCCTTATATAATAGCGAAAAAATGCATTAAAAATGGAAAAAAATGATGGTAATTTTTTTTTTAAATCGTAGACTCATCGTAGACGCGCGCTAATACCAAGAAGGGCTCGATATGAATCACGACTATAAGATACCCGGTTTTGGTTAAACTGCACCGCAAAATGTGGGAGTAGTTAGGAATCTAAATCGTAGGAGACAGACACCACACAACTTCTCTTTTATATATAAAGATTTGTCCTTGTAACGTCCCATCAACAGTAGCCATTGCGGTAAATAAAAGAAATAATCGTTGGAGCGTCGAGGAAAAATAAAGAAAAAAGATGCTTTGCTATATTTGTTCCGGTTCTTTGCGTTCTAAGAGATCAACTTTGCCTTTTGTTCTTCGGGGTCGATAAAGTAAAGTACCTATTTCTTTATTACCCACAAGGGGCTAAACATAGACAAACCAACGGGGAAGGACATACAAATTAATCGATTACATCGACCCCAGTGGTAACTGGTACTTAATTTCGACCCCGAAAGGATGAAAGGCAAGTCGACCTCGGCGGAATTTGAACTCAGAACGTAGTGGCAGACGAAATACCTATTTCTTTACTACCCACAAGGGGCTAAACACAGAGGGGACAAACAAGGACAGACAAGCGGATTAAGTCGATTACATCGACCCCAGTGCGTAGCTGGTACTTAGTTTATCAACCCCGAAAGGATGAAAGGCAAAGTCGACCTCGGAGGAATTTGAACTCACATCGTAACGGCAGCCGAAATACCACTAAGCATTTCGCCCGACGTGCTAACGTTTCTGCCGTACCAGTCAAGTACTGGGGTCGATGGTATCGACTAAGCCACTCCCTTCAAAACTGGACAGCCTTGTGCCAAAATTAGAAATAATTATTAAAGGTGGTGGGTTGATAGAATGTGTAGAGCATTGAACAAAATAAAATGCCTTGCGGTGTTTTTGTTTGGTCCCTCTTCTTTTTTTTTTCTTATGCTGATTCGTTTACGTTCTGAGTTCGAATTTCACCGAGGTCAGCTTTGCCTTTCATGCTTTCGGTATCCATAAAGATAAAGTACCAGTCAAGTTCTCCCGGTTGATGTAATCGACTGACAAGTGGAGGCGCAAAGGCCCAGTGGTTAGGTCGGAGGATCGCGGTTTCGATTCCCAGACCGGGCATTGTGAGTGTTTATTGAGCGAAAACACCTAAAAGCTCCACGACGCTCCGGCAGGGGGGGGGGGTGAACCCTGCTGTACTCTTTCACCACAACTCTCTCTCGCTCTTTCTTCCTGTTTCTCTTGTACTTGTATTTCAAAGGGCCAGCCTTGTCACATTCTGTGTGTCACGCTGAATCTCCTCGAGAACTACGTTAAGGGTACACGTGTCTGTGGAGTGCTCAGCCACTTGCACGTAAATATCACGAGCAAGCTGTTCCGTTGATCGTATCAACCGGAACCCTCATCGTCGTAACCGACGGAGTGCTTCCATCCATAAAAATAAAGTACCAGTCAAGTTCTCCCGGTTGATGTAATCGACCGACACCCTTTAAAATTCCTGGCACTTGTTCCAAAATTTAAAGCGATTGACAAAGTTGGTAAAGCGTCGGACAAGAATAGCCCCGAAATGAATTTTGCTCACCATCGAAGGCATTTTTTCCTTGTTTTAGCTTTTTTGTTTCTGAAGTTATTTGGACGCAAAACATCGGTGGTGTATTTACTTTGTTGTGTTTACAAATAAGTACATCTAACACAGCCACACTGTATCTATGCATCTGTCACCTTCCTGTCACTGTCTGCCCATCTGTCTTTGTCTATCTTTGCTGTGTTTACACAGATACGTCTGTCTACCAGTCACAGGTATCTCTATCTAATGTCTTTTTCTCTCGATCTGTCTGTCTGTCTGTCTATTCATCCTTCTGTCTGTCTATATGTCTATCTACTTGCTTTTCTGTCTACCTATCCAGCTATCTAGCTACCTCTCTCTCTCTCTCTCATATATATATATATATATATAATATATATATATATATATACTAGCATATACCCGGCGTTGCTCGGGTTTGTAAGGGAAATAACTATATAAGCATTTTTAGAGAGTTACTTTCCTTATATAATAGCGAAAAAATGCATTAAAATGGAAAAAAATTATGGTAAATTTTTTTTTTAAATCGTAGACTCATCGTAGACGCGTGCTAATACCCAGAAGGGCTCGATATGAATCACGACTATAAGATACCCGGTTTTGGTTAAACTGCACCGTAAAATGTGGGAGTAGTTAGGAATCTAAATCGTAGGAGACAGACACACAACCTCTCTTTTATATATAAAGATATATATATATATATTCGCCATGTTGATTCGCTAGCTTCTGCACGCAATTTTTTTTCTCTCCTTGTTTCTTTCCGTGTTTCTTTTCTGTGTATCTTTCTGTTGAAGAGCGTAGGCTCGAAACGTAAAAGACTTGTTTTATTTATATTCCTGAGCACCATACTAATACAATTTTTTTGTTTGTATTCCACCTGCCTTCGTCTTTTGTTTATTTTCATAAAGCTTCCCGTTATATATACTCTTACTCTTTTACTTGTTTCAGTCATTTGACTGCAGCCATGCTGGAGCACCGCCTTTAATCGAGCAACGCAACCCCGGGACTTATTATTTTTGTAAGCCCAGTACTTATTCTATCGGTCTCTTTTTGCCGAACCGCTAAGTAACGGGGACGTAAACACACCAGCATCGGTTGTCAAGCAATGCTAGGGGGACAAACACAGACACACAAACACACACACACACATACATATATATATATTTATATACATATATACGACGGGCTTCTTTCAGTTTCCATCTACCAAATCCACTCACAAGGCTTTGGTCAGCCCGAGGCTTTAGTAGAAGACACTTGACCAAGGTGCCACACAGTGGGACTGAACCTGGAACCATGTGGTCGATAAGCAAGCTACTTACCACACAGCCACTCTTGCGCCATATATATATATATATTATATATATATTATATATATATATATATATATATGGATAGATAGATAGAAGATAGATAGATAGATGATAGATAGTATAGATAGATATTTTTGTTTCAGTCATTTGAATGCAGCCATGCTGGAGCACTGCCTTTAGTGGAACAAATCAACCCCACAACTTATTCTTTGTAAGCCTAGCACTTATTCTATCGGTCATTTTTCCCAAACCACTAGGTTACAGGGACATAAAGTCGGTGCTCCAGCATGGCCACAGTCAAATGACTAAGATAGGTAAACGAATATATATATTCCAGATCTGAATTTGTGTTTGTGCTGGAATGTATATCAAGAAAGAAGATAAGTGATAGCTTCCTGTGTCATGGTGACCCAAATGTAACACCATAGAAACAGTCTTGTTCCTAATAAGGTCACCACCATGTGATCGACATTCTCAGAAACTGAGATTTTCAGCTCTGCATCACAGTCACATTTTATAGCTGGTGACATTATGTTGAACACCCTTTGCACTGATGTTCCTCTGCACCTGAAAGAAAGATAGTTGATGGGATCTCATGATGGTGATGCAGAGGTATTCACACTTAGTTACGCCACAGCCATGTGCAACACTGACATGGTAAGTTTTAAGGCTGCGGATGCTATTGGCATCATCAGCATCTGCTTTCCATGCTGGCATGGGTTGGATGGTTTTACAGGATCTAGTGAGCTGCAGGGCTGTGTCAAACCTCAGTGTCAGCTCTGGCATAGTTTCTACTGCTCAATGCCCTTCCTAATGCCAACCACTTTACAGTGTGTATTGAGTGCTCTTTTACATGCCACCAGCATTAGTGAGGTTGCCACTTAACCCTTTTGTTACTAACCCACCAAAACCGGCTCTGGCTCTGTGGTAAAATGTCTTGTTTCCATAAGTTTTGAGTTAAAATCTTCCACCAAACCTTAGTCACAATTTATGTTCCTAACACTAGCTTGATGATAACTAAGTTATTTTACTAAATTCTTTGTTATATTTAAAATAATTGAAATAGGCGCAGGAGTGGCTGTGTGGTAAGTAGCTTGCTAACCAACCACATGGTTCCGGGTTCAGTCCCACTGCGTGGCATCTTGGGCAAAGTGTCTTCTGCTATAGCCCCGGGCCGACCAATGCCTTGTGAGTGGATTTGGTAGATGGAAACTGAAAGAAGCCTTCATATATATGTATATTATAATATGTATGTGTGTGTTTTGTTTGTCTGTGTTTGTCCCCCTAGCATTGCTTGACAACCGATGCTGGGTGTGTTTACATCTCCAACAAACAGGTCGAGCAAATCGACCCCGGGACTTATTCTTTGTAAGCCCAGTACTATATCTATCGGTCCTTTTGCCGAACCGCTAGTGACAGGGACGTAACCACACCCCGCATCGGTTGTCAAGCAATGCTAGGGGGACAAACACATACACACAAACACACACATCATATATACATATATATATACATATATACAACAGGCTTCTTTCAGTTTCCGTCTACCAAATCCACTCACAAGACATTGGTCGGCCTGGGGCTATAGCAGAAGACACTTGCCCAAGATGCCACGCAGTGGGACTGAACCCGGAACCATGTGGTTGGTTAGCAAGCTACTTACCACACAGCCACTCCTGCGCCTATCTTTATTTCTTCTTTTGCTGGTGTCTCAAATTTAGGTTAAATCAGTGTTTCTCAAAGGGGTAGCCTATGAGACGGTCGGACAAGTTGTTTTGAGAAAATTTGGTTTAAATGTTTGACAACTCAGCACCGTCCATTGGACGGGGGTGGGGCGTTTAGCTCATGGTTTATAGAATGAGTTCTATGCCAGCATGGAAGCCAAACATTAATTGATGATGACAGCAATATATATATATATATTTCTTTATTGCCCACAAGGGTCTTGTAGAGGCAACAAACAAGAACAGACAAAGGGATTAAGTCGATTACATCGACTCCAATGCATAGCTGGTACTTATTTAATCAACCCTGAAAGGATGAAAGACAAAGTTGATTTCAGCAGAATTTGAACTCAGAACGTAACGGCAGACAAAATACCGCCAAACATTTCACCCGGTGTGCTAACGATTCTGCCAGCTTGCCAATGATGATGATATATATATATGCAACTATGTGTGTGTTATGTGAATTCATACATATATAAGATATATATGTGTATATATATATTATGCACATACATATACACACATGATGTGTGTGTGTGTAGATATATATATGTATGTTTATGTATATATATATATATATATATATATATATATATATATGCGTTATTTCAGATTAAATGATGAACCTTGTTACATAATGTTTAATGCATACATACAGACAGGGGTACAGGTGTGAGTAAGTGGTAACAAATTTGCTTTGTAACCACATGGTCCTGGGTTCAGTTTCGTTGTGCAGCACTATGGCCAAGTTTCCGAAACAAGCCCAACATATATGGATAGGCATAGGAGTGGCTGTGTGGTAAGTAGCTTGCTTACGAACCACATAGTTCCGGGTTCAGTCCAACTGCATGGCACTTTTGGCAAGTGTCTTCTACTATACCTGCAGGCCGACCAAAGCCTTGTGAGTGGATTTGGTTGACGGAAACTGAAAGAAGCCCGTCGTATATATGTATATATATATAAATATATTAATAAAAGGAATTTCAACCTTGTCTGATTTTCACGTTTTATTTACAATCTCATAATGATATAATATAAGATTATATAATATAATAGAATAGAATAAAATAAAATAGTAGAATGTTAAATGTTCATTCTGATTGAACTAGTACTTTCATGCATTAAATTATGCAATCTTCAGGTTCGTGTAGTAGTGGTGACAGTCATGCTTCACAATTTTTGGTGTGTGTGTGTGTGTGTGTGTATCTGTGTCTGTCCCCCCCAACATCGCTTGACAACGGATGCCGATAGATTAAGTACTAGGCTTACAAAGAATAAGTCCTGGGGTTGATTTGCTTGACTAAAAGGTGGTGCTCCAGCATGGCCACAGTTAAACGACTGTCATACAAGCAGTGTCATTCATTTTCAATATTCTGTGGGAACCTGTTTGTCCATGGGGGGGGAATATGAAGTTTATTGCCTTGCTTTGAAATAAGTAAGGGCTGGCAACTCCCACTCTATCCAACCCATGCAAGCATGGAAAAGTGGATATTTAAATGAGAGAAAGAGAGAGACACACACACATACACACACACACACCTTTTCTGATACCTCTTCCTATATATATATATAGGCGTGGCTGTGTGGTAAGTAGCTTGCTAACCACCGCATGGTTCCAGGTTCAGTCCCACTGCGTGGCATCTTGGGCAAGTGTCTTCTGCTATAGCCCCGGGCCGACCAATGCCTTGTGCGTGGATTTGGTAGACGGAAACTGAAAGAAGCCTGTCGTATATATGTATATATGTGTGTGTGTGTGTGTGTGTGTTTGTCCCCCTAGCATTGCTTGACAACCGATGCTGGTGTGTTTACGTCCCCGTCACTTAGCGGTTCGGCAAAAGAGACCGATAGAATAAGTACTGGGCTTACAAAGAATAAGTCCCGGGGTCGATTTGCTCGACTAAAGGCGGTGCTCCAGCATGGCCGCAGTCAAAAGACTGAAACAAATAAAAGAGTAAAGAGATATATATATATATAAAAAATAATATGTTACATTACTCAATAGTCAAGATAAAACTGAGTTTCAGATGCCGAAGTGGAAATCCACAACACCATCTCTTCGGTTATCTGGCTATCTGAAAACCAAAGAGATGGTGTGTGGATTTCCACTTCGGCATCTGAAACTCAAAGTTTTATCTTGACTACCAAGTAATGTAACATATTATTGTATAGATAAATTTCCTCTATTTACATAATATTGAGGTCTCTTTCTTTCTTTTGTTATCTTACCGTTTTTACCAATATATATATATATATATTCACAGCATCAACATGGCTAGTTGTACTGCTGCAGACCAGACAAATTCTGGCAAGGATTGTTCCGAAAGCGAAACAGAATTGGTGAAGGAGGAAGCAGCCAAAGTAGACAAGAAGAAGGTGGAGGCTGGAGAGGATGGAGACGAAGAAGCGAAAGTCTCTGCTGACCGGCTCAGCCCCCAGGATGAGGAAACAGAGAAGCAAGTTGTTCTGGCCAGCAGACACATCACCATGGCTCTAACCAAATCCAGTGCCATCGAGAAATATTTCTCCACCTGTCTTTTAGATGAAGAAGATGAAGCTCGCTTTGCAGACTTTGACTCGGAGTTGCCGGATTTCCTCAGTCGGACGTAAGTGGAATTTTTTTATTGTTGTTCTGGTTGTTGTCGTTGTTGTTGTTTTGCTTCCTTATGTAGTTTTGTTTCATGGGATTATGGTTGCTGTTTAACCTAAGATCCACTTATCAAACGGATATGATTAGTCAAAGGTAATTCTATAAATCCACCACTCTATGATATATATGTATATATATATATGTGGAGGCACATGGCCTAGTGGTTAGAGCAGCGGACTCGTGGTCGAGGGGCCGTGGGTTCGAATCTCAGACCGGGCAATGTGTGTGTTTATGAGCGAAACACCTAAGCTCCATGCGGCTCCGGCAGAAGGTAATGACGAACTTCTGCTGACTCTTTCGCCACAACTTTCCTCCTGCATCTTGCAGCTCACCTGCGATGGACTGGCGTCCCGTCCATGTGGGGAACCTATACGCCAAGGAAACCAGGAAACTGGCCCTTATGAGCCAGGCATGGCTCAAGAAGGCTCACTCTTGCATCTTGCAGCTCACCTGCGTCGTACTGGCGTCCAGTCCAGGTGGGGAACCTATATGCCAAGGAAACCGGGAAACTGGCCCTTATGAGCCAGGCATGGCTCAAGAAGGATCAAACAACATATATATACATTTCGTTTTGGGATTTGGTTTGCAAGATTCTTTATATGATTTCGCGTGTTGAAGCATATTCTGTTGTGTCTGGGGAGAGTCATTTTCTTTTCGTGCCTTATAATGTAACACACTCACCTAAATTTTAGGAAAATAAAAATATGAAATAAGTGGAAATTTTACTGGTGCTTTTTATGTGCCACCTGCACAGGAGCCAGTCCAGCGGCACTAGCGACGACCTCGCTTGAATATTTCACATGCCACCAGCACAAGTGCTGGTAAGGCGATGCGGTAACAATCGCACTTGAATGGTGTGCTTAACGTGCCATCGGCACCGAGGCCAGCTTGTTGCTCTGGCAACAATCTTACTCGTATGTTACATATATATATATATGTGTGTGTGTGTTTCAAATACATGTAAACATTTTTGCCAACTGAGTAGACTGGAGCAACGTGAAATGAAGTGTCTTGCTCAAGAAGGTAACGCGTCGCTCGGTCCAGGAATCGAAGCCATAATCTTATGATCATGATGCTGACACCCTAACCACTAAGCCACGCGCCTCCACAAAAATAAATGC
>NC_043020.1:9928426-9948426 GCF_006345805.1 Octopus sinensis
TCTCGTAGAAAATCGCTAGATGAATTTAAATATATTTTTAACACTACTTGGCGTTTAATTTTTCTTCTTGATTTCCTTGCTGCCTCTAATAACTATTGATATATCTATTTCATTATGTGTGTGTGTGTGTTTATGTAACTATATGAAATACTTATATGTGTTTATGTGTGGAGGCGCAATGGCCCAGTGGTTAGGGCAGCGGACTCGCGGTCGTAGGATCGCGGTTTCGATTCCCAGACCGGGCATTGTGAGTGTTTATTGAGCGAAAACACCTAAAAGCTCCACGAGGCTCCGGCAGGGGATGGTGGTGATCCCTGCTGTACTCTTTCACCACAACTTTCTCTCTCACTCTTACTTCCTGTTTCTGTTGTACCTGTATTTCAAAGGGCCTGAAAGAAGCCCGTCATATATATGTATGTGTGTGTATATGTTTGTGTGTCTGTGTTTGTCCCCCTAGCATTGCTTCACAACCGATTCTGGTGTGTTTATGTCCCCGTTACTTAGCGGTTCGGCAAAAAGAGACCGATAGAATAAGTACTGGGCTTACAAAGAATAAGTCCCGGGGTCGATTTGCTTGACTAAAGGCAGTGCTACAGCATGGCCGCAGTCACTCTCTGTGTCATGCTGAATATCCCCGAGAACTACGTTAAGGGTACACGTGTCTGTGGTGGAGTGCTCAGCCAACTTACACGTTAATTTCACGAGCAGGCTGTTCCGTTGATTCGGATCAACCGGAACCCTCATCGTCGTAACCGACGGAGTGCTTCCAACATGTGTTTATGTACACATGTTTGATATCAGATCTTTAGCTTCATGTTTCCTGCATATCTAATTTTTTATTTTACTATTTTACTTTTGTTTCAGTCATTTGACTGTGGCCATGCTGGAGCACCGCCTTAGGTCGAGCAGGCAGATCGACCCCCAGGACTTATTCTTTGTAAGCCTAGTACTTATTCTATCGGTCTCTTTTGCCGAACCGCTAAGCAACGGGGGACGTAAACACACCAGCATCGGTTGTCAAGCGATGTTGCGGAAACAAACACAGACACACAAACATATACACACACATACATATATATATATATATATATATATATATATATATATATATATATACATATATACGACGGGCTTCTTTCAGTTTCCATCTACCAAATCCACTCACAAGGCTTTGGTCAGCCCGAGGCTATAGTGGAAGACACTTGCTCAAGGTGCCACGCAGTGAGACTGAACCCAGAACCATGTGGTTCATAAGTAAGCTACTTACCACACAGCCACTCCTACGCCTATCATTTATGATATAACTTATTGTACACAAAAAAGTCTTCAAATCATGAAGGCATTTCATGTTTTCATATAAGTCTGGTCCTCCCCCTGGATTTTATCCAAGGCCATGGCAAATTTAGACATCACCTGGGCATACTCCGTCAGGACGTTGACATCAGAATCAGCAAAGGTCTGCAGCTGTGTCATCACCCTGTGGGCAGCTCCCCTAATCTATTCCAGATGGTTGTTGAAGACAACAACAGAGTCATAGGTAGAGTTCCAGCTGGTACTGTTGAAGACCACCAACCTCCCTCTTCAACACGTCCAGAATGCTGTGCCGCAGCTCTGCAGATTCCACAGTCGCTACACCTTCAACATAGCTTTCCTGTAAGCTGACTTGAACAAAGCGCTGTCAGGAGCCTTGTTGGCATTCACGCTGGCTACCAAGGTATGGGCTGCACACTTCATGTGCACTAGCAGGTTTAGGCCCAAGTCGTCAGACTCGTCAAGTATGGTATCAACAGAGATTTGCTCAACTTCATCCACATTCCCAGCTTCAGGATCCACATCCAAGTCCACTTCCTTGACGCCCTCCACATCCAGATCGGCAGCAGCCTCAGCGGACTCGCGGTTTCGATTCCCAGACCGGGCATTGTGTGTGTTTATTGAGCAAAAACACCTAAAGCTCCACGGGGTGGTGGCGACCCTTATTGTACTCTTTCGCTCCAACTTTCTCTCACTCTCTCTTCCTGTTTCTTGTCCCCGACTTCCTACGCCACCACTGAGCCAGGATGTGCATTCATCCATCCAGCGATGCTCTCGGTGTCAGGGGTTGACCTGCTTTCTCTTCTGCGGGTCTTACGAATAGCAAAGGACCTCGTATCGTACTTCTTCCACTGAGACAAAGACCGCTTCGCTCGACTGCAACAGCAGGAGATAAATAGGAGCTATAGACGTCTCAGAAATTTTGTTTGTTATCTTTTCTTTCATTGGTTAACTGGATGGAGATAAATACTGGAGGCGCAATGGCCCAATGGTTAGGGAAGTGGACTCGCGGTCGGAGGATCGCGGTTTCGATTCCCAGACCGGGCGTTGTTTGTGTTTATTGAGCGAAAACATAAAACTCTATGAGGCTCCAGCAGGGATTGGTAGCAACCCCTGTTGTACTCTTTCGCTCCAACTTTCTCTCACTCTTTCTTCCTGTTTCTTGTCCCCGACTTCCTACGCAACCGCTGAGCCTGGATGCGCATTCATCCATCCGTGGAGGCTCTCGGTGTCGGGGGTTGACCTGCGTTCTCTTCTGCGGATCTTACAAATAGCAAAGGACCACGTTTCGAACTTCTCCCACTAATGGGACGAAGACTGCTTCGCTCAACAAACAAGCAGCAGCCTCAGCAATGTCTGGCAAGAGTTCAACTTCTGTACCAAAATGCGTGAATGCCTTATCAAAGTTTCTGCCATTGTCCGTCGTGGTTCTGGTCACTTTGTCTTGCAGATGGAACTTTTAATGGATGTCCACCATGGCCTGGGCAACAACATCAAAGGTGTGATGTCGTCTGAGCTGAGAGCAGGCCAGGATGGCATGTTGTCTTGTGCACGTCTTGGGGTCCAGCCTGTGTGCCATCAACCCCAGGTAGGACCTGCTGTGGGGGCCAACCAACAGTCTGCGGTGGTCACCACCCAGAGACATCCTTGAACAATCTAATTAAAAAATGTTAAATTGTAAAGAGTTAGAAACTTAAAATTATATATATATAATATCAATAATGACAAAGGGTAAAGTTAATTAATTATCTAGTAATCAATAATTTCACCAAGTAAAATTCGGCATGAAAAAGGACCATTTCTCGGTAAACTTAAGTAATACTTTATCATTAGTGTTCAGCAAAGATTTGCTTTACCACATACCGAAGTTTAGAAATAGCAGCCAAAGAACCTTAGCTATTTCCTCTACTTTAAAAAGAAGCTCCTGAACAGAAAACAAAGTACTTGAAAACAATCCACGCAGGCAGAGAGGAAAAATAATGAAAATCAATCGATATTTGATTACCCATAGGCGCAGGAGTGGCTGTGTGGTAAGTAGCTTGCTAACCAACCACATGGTTCCGGGTTCAGTCTCACTGCGTGGCATCTTGGGCAAGTGTCTTCTGCTATAGCCCCGGGCCGACCAATGCCTTGTGAGTGGATTTGGTAGACGGAAACTGAAAGAAGCCTGTCGTATATATGTATATATATGTGTGTGTTTGTGTGTCTGTGTTTGTACCCCTAGCATTGCTTGACAACCGATGCTGGTGTGTTTACGTCCCCGTCACTTAGTGGTTCGGCAAAAGAGACCGATAGAATAAGTACTGGGCTTACAAAAGAATAAGTCCCGGGGTCGAGTTGCTCGACTAAAGGCGGTGCTCCAGCATGGCCGCAGTCAAATGACTGAAACAAATAAATGAGTAAAAAAGAGTAAGAGTTTCGGAATTAGATTGGTATAAAGAATATAGAATTTATACTTTGCTCAAACATTTTCTTCTTCAGCAAGGGACTTCACAATATTAAATCCGAAGGCACTGGAAGAATCGAATATACCTCTCCAGTATACTCTTTACTCTTTTACTTGTTTCAGTCATTTGACTGCGACCATGCTGGAGCACCGCCTTTAGTCGAGCAAATCGACCCCGGGACTTATTCTTTTGTAAGCCCAGTACTTATTCTATCGGTCTCTTTTGCCGAACCACTAAGCAACGTGGACATAAACACACCAGCATCGGTTGTCAAGCGATGCTAGGGGGACAAACATATACACGCAAACACACACACACATATATATACATATATACGACGGGCTTCTTTCAGTTTCCGTCTACCAAATCCACTCACAAGGCTTTGATCGGCCCGAGGCTATAGTAGAAGACACTTGCCCAAGGTGCCACGCAGTGGGACTGAACCCAGAACCATGTGATTGGTAAACAAGCTACTTACCACACAGCCACTCCTGCGCCTGCTCAAGAACACGACACGCAACCCCATCCGGGAATCAAACTTTTATCCTTTTTGGGGTCAATAAAACAAGCACCGGTTAAGCACTGGGTTCAATGCAATTGACTAACCCCCTCCCCAAAAATTTCAGGCCTTGTGCCTATAGTAGAAAGGATTATTATTATTAAAGGATGTAAGCTTGTAGAATCATTAGCTTATCAGGCAAAATGTTTAGCTGTATTTTTTTCTGGCTCTTTATAACTTGTTTCAAATTCCATCAAGGTCAGCTTTGCTGTTTATCCTTCCAGAGTCAATAAAATAAAGACCCAATCAAGTACTGAGGTCAATGTAATTGATTTGTGCTCTCCCTTGAAAATTGCTGGCCTTGTGCCAAAATTAGAATCATTATTATTATTGAGTGAGAGAGCAGTGCATGCCACCAAAGTGACACAGGGTTAAAATATACAAAGCCCAGTATACCCATCTGATAAGGGTATACCAGGCTCATGCATCACAACCATATGTGCGTGACAGGGTGATCTCATAACAAGATAAACAGCACATGACCTTGCAGGTGGGGCCCACTTAGAATTTTCTTCTGGTCGGGTAGCCCATCCCACTCAAAGGTCCCTGATTAAGGGTTGTTTAAGGATGTTGAATGAAACACCCATGTTTCCAGAGTTGAATTATTCAAACCCCAAAGAATCCCTCTCAACACACGGCTATGATGCTCCCCTACTACTTCTGCTCATGATCAGAGATGCACATATCGTCAGCCACTAAGAGACATGATCAACTGGTTAAGGTCAAACAACTGACAAGCAAATCTGTGGTATTGAGCAGAATATTTGCTGTAGCCCATCTTTTATACCAAGACAAAACAATGTACATGATAACACTTCCAATCAGTTAAGATCAGGAGCCATGAGAGCCACTGTCCGGTACTGCATCAGGGCATTTATTATTATTATTATTATTATCATTATTATTATTATTATTAGGACCACTATTAATTGTTAGCATACCGAGAAAAATTCTTAGCAGCATCTCACCCGTCTTTACATTACTCTTTTACTTGTTTCAGTCATTTGAATGCGGCCATGCTGGAGCACCACCTTTAGTCGAGCAAATCGACCCCGGGACTTATTCTTTGTAAGCCCAGTACTTATTCTATCGGTCTCTTGCTGAACCGCTAAGTGATGGGGACGTAAACACACCAGCATCGGTTGTCAAGTAATGCTAGGGGGACAAACACAGACACACATACATATATATATATATATATATATATATATATATATATACATATATACGACAGGCTTCTTTCAGTTTCCGTCTACCAAATCCACTCACAAGGCATTGGTCAGCCCGGGGCTATAGCAGAAGACACTTGCCCAAGATGCCACGCAGTGGGACTGAACCTGGAACCATGTGGTTGGTTAGCAAGCTACTTACCACACAGCCACTCCTGCGCTTTATAAGTTCAAATTCTGCCAAGGATGACCTTTACCTTTTATCCTTTCAGGGTCGATGTAATAAACTTACCTGTCCCCCGAAATTGCTGGCCTTGTGCCAAAATTTGAAACCATTATCATTGTTGTTGCTATAATTAACAGTGGTTTTAATTTTTAGGATGCCTTGCAGTATTTCATTACTTCCCTTTATATATTCTGAAATGAAAATCCTGCCAAGCTCAATAAAATAAAGTTCCCTACACAAATACTGGGGTCAACTTCATTAATTATCCCCCTGTGATTTTTTTTTTTTTGTGCTAGAAATCATTATATTATTAATGGCACTGAAGATTGTGTCTTTGGTTTATGTACCAAATTTCTAGCCATAATATATATTAAGTCTTCTTGCCGGCCATTCTGTTCTTTGCTGAAAGAAGTATCGTATTTGATGGTATAAATGATGCACAGACATATTAGACACAGCCTAATTTCAGAATATGTACAAGAACTAAGATTTAGTACATTTAAGTATGTAATGTAGGCACCAGGGTAATTTTTTTTTTTTTTTTGAGATGCTTTTGGAGGAAAAGTGCTTTTTATATGCCATCAAATATGGTACATTTAGACATAATGGAGATAAAAGGAAAAACAGTTTCCATTTACTCTTTACTCTCTTTACTCTTTTACATGTTTCAGTCATTTGACTGCGGCCATGCTGGAGCACCGCCTTTAGTCGAGCAAATCGACCCCGGGACTTATTCTTTGTAAGCCCAGTACTTATTCTATCGGTCTCTTTTGCCGAACCGCTAAGTGACGGGGACGTAAACACACCAGCATCGGTTGTCAAGCAATGCGAGGGGTACAAACACAGACACACAAACACATACACATACACACATATACATATATATACACATATACGACAGGCTTCTTTCAGTTTCCGTCTACCAAATCCACTCACAAGGCATTGGTCGGTCCGGGGCTATAGCAGAAGACACTTGCCCAAGATGCCACGCAGTGGGACTGAACCCGGAACCATGTGGTTGGTTAGCAAGCTACTTACCACACAGCCACTCCTGCGCCTATATTTACTTAATTTTATAAAATTATTTACTTTGCGTTTTATTTACTTTGTTTGAAAAATATTTCATTTTCTTTGATATGTAATCAGCCTTGAAATACAAACATACGCACAAGTCATTGTAGGATTGACTACTTACGATATATATTTGGGAATTTAGTATAAAAATTTTAATTTTCATACCTTTGTTACAAACTTTTGGCCACAACTGTAATGTAGCCCTTTCTTCCTAGGCTAAAAAAATCTTCCTGAGTCATAGAGACTCACTCATATGGTTGATATCCTTTCTATTGCCCACTGGACAGGGCACCAGTCTCTTGCAGCTTTACTTACTTTTGCCAGCTGAGTTGACTGGAGCAACATGAAATGAAGTATTTTACTCAAGAACTCAACGTGTCACCTACTCCAGGAATCGAAACCACTATCTTATGATCACGAGTCCAACACCCCTTACCACTAAGCAGCATGCCTCCACTTTATTCTTAACTGATTTTGTATCTTTTAAAGCTGAACTGTTTGTAATCCTGCTGGTTTTTTAAAGTTCTCTAAGGGCCTCATCTGCTCCACTGCTCACATCAGATGAGGCCCTTAGGTTTGGTGAGTAGGACCAAGAGGAAAGTTTTTTGTGAAGCAATGGGTATGCCCTTAAGAGAGATGCCAAGGTATTGTTCATTCATTATATAAGCGTTACCTGTAGTAAGTGCTTGTATTAGCAAGGAAGCAAAGGTACGAGAGGTATGGGTATCCTGAAGACCCAAGGTGGGAGGTAACGCTATGTAAGTGCTATGGAAGGACTGTAGTTAAACTCTCGGTTCGATAATAATACAAGTGAGGAGTTTAATGCGGGTCTTGTATGAGCATGTATATGTTAAATGAAATGAGACAACAAAACCAAGGCTGTGTGGACTTTTCAGGGCATTTATAGAGAAAGTTAGTCTTACAGCTGAAGAGAGAGAGGTAGAGACAGATATGTATATATATATATATATATGCTAGTGGCACATAAGCACCATCTGACTGTGGCCAATGCCAGCACTGCCTTTTGCTCATATATATATATATATATTATATTAAATTAGAGATAAAACCACTATTAGGCAAATCAAACAATGAAAAACTTAAGCCAATACATAAAATTAATTAATTTATATTATTTTAAATATATATCAAAAGTATTAAAAGTTTAATAAAAGATAATGAGTAAAACACTACGATCGTTTCATGGCTGTCCAATTCGTAATAATTTGAGTTATGGTTACAGTCAATCTTCAGGTAATTGAAATATTTATCTTAGCGAGGTTTAGCAATGAACATGTATATATATGTATATATATAAAGTTAATCCAAACAAGAAAGCACAAAAAAACACACAACGCAAGGACGTGGAACAAATATAGTATTATTGGACGCTCAGGAAAGAAGGAGGGTTTAACGTTTTGAGCGGAGCTCTTCGATCGGAAACATAGGAGAAGGGAAGACAGAGGAAAAAAAATCGCCAACAGTACACACGAGGTCATATATATATATTTGGTCCAACCCATGCTAGCATGGAAAACGGATGTTAAATGATGATGATGATGATATATATATATGGCAAATGGAAGATGGAATGTAGGAGAATTTATTATCATGACAATATATATACAGGTTTAGCAAAAAAATTCAATTATTTCATTTCAAATGCCCTCTATCTTTTTCTCTTAATTCAGTTAACATATTTACATTGCTTAATTGACAGAGAGGAGTGCACCACAGGATTTCTTGATGATACTGTATTTTGGTTTGCATGGTTTTGTTGTGAATGTTTTGAGTGATGTGGCACTGTGCCGGGGCCCAATGATAATTGTAGTGTAGGTGATATGGAGACAGCTGTTGAGGTGTTGCATCATTAGCAAGTGCATTTAAGGACACCTGGTTGCATGTGGATAGTTGCTGTGGAGCTTCAGTATAGGAGGTTACCAATGTTCCTGTCTTTTCTTGGGAGGAGAGTGTGATTAGGACTGCTGTTGGATTGGAGAATCATTTGGGGTTTCTATAGGAGAGTGGATGGCTGTAGTGGGTGTCCAACTTGAGGGTCTGCATGTAGACAGATGGGAGAACAGTGCTACGGTCTATAGCTTGGCAGAAAAGAGTGCAGGGTCCACAACTGATTGCGGGTACTCTCAATTCAGGAATAAGTGGTGTATTTTCTCATATCTGGGTTCAAAAGTTTGATTCAATACTGGTTAGTCAGTCAAAGTGGTAGAATTTGGAGAATAGTATAGTAGATTTAGTGTGTTTAAAATCAGAGGAATAGGGAAGAGGAGAATGAGAAATAGTGATGGAGATGTTGAGAAAAATAAGATATGTCAGATATTGAAGGAGTAAATTCAAAGATTAGGTTAAAGGAATTAATAAAAGAGGTGAACCTATAAAGCTGTTGCCTGGTGAGCATCGTAGCACTGACACAGTTGTCAATAGAACAACAATAGAGATCAGGAATGGTTACTGTGGATTTGAGGAAAGACTTGATTCTCAATGTACCCTACTAAAAGATTTGTGTAGGTGGGAGCCAAATCGGTACCCATAGTGACACCACTAAAATGATTGTAAAATTCTCCAGCAAAGAAAAAGGGGGAGAGGATGAGCTCATTTAAGTGAAGGAACTTGTACACATTGGTGTGGTCAGCCCAGTAAGTGTTTATGGTCTCAAAGGCCATCAATATGTGAGTAACTGAAGAGTGATTTAGTATCCATAGTGAGAAGGAGCTCTGACAGTGCAGACAGAAAAAGAATGGGTTTAGAGAAGAAAGAGACAGAAAAAGAATGAGAAGAAAGAGTTTAGTGAATGGTTTTTATCTTTAATGTGTGAAAGCAAAGCAGTGTCAAGTGGTGATGATATTTTATCAAGAAAAATGCACTCAATCCAGGCAGCAAAAATTATTTGTGTGAGCAACAGACAAGAAAACACAATATCAAAGTTATGGACATACATGGCCATGTTGGATGGCTCTTCTTTCCGTGTGTGTGCCAGCTGGTGAAAACCACAGTAGGTGATGAGATGAAGGGTGATGATGGATGGTGAGAAGAAGGCATCACATCCCAACTAAACAGATGTAAAGTGATGACAATGATAATAGCAAGAAACTTTTCACCTATACTTTCTGTTCGAATAATGCTTTATTTCACAAAATAATATATAATATATATTATCCTTTGTGTGAAATCACTGATACAATAATCTTTCCATTCTTTGTTTCTTGTTTTTCTTTTTCACCTATGTTCCTTTTCTCCTTTCGTTTTCCCTACTTATTTTTTCTGAAATGCCCGGCCACAAACTTTTGTGTCAAAGAAGAACGTCTCAGAAACACGAAAGACAAAATATTCCTGTAGAAAACAAGAAAGCTAACACTGTGAACTATAAAGGTGATGCCTCTTTGGTTTTGCAAGTTCTGTTAAACGTTCACTAGCAACCACATTCTGTGTGGTGGGGTTCACTCTGAAGGGGTCATATATGTCCTTACTCATTTTCCTAGGCAGTGGTGTGCTTAGTTCTACCAGCCTTTGTGATGTTTTCCTTTTCAATGCTGAGTTGTTAATGCGGTGCTGAATCTCTTGATGTACTGAGTTACAAGAATGACATGCCTTTCCGACTGCTAGACTTCCCAGCGTTGGACAGACTGCACTACAGTAAACAGCGTCTCTTTTGCTTTCATACAACTTACTTTTCTGAAATTCCGCAAGCCAACAAATTGAGTGACGTGGTATCGGTACAGTAAGTATGTGAATTAAAGGTGATGGCTTTGCAATTTTGGTTGGTAATGGTCTCGCTGGCTTTGCAATTTTAGTTGGTAATGGTCTCGCTGTTATAATATGTGGATGAAATTGCTTTGAAACTGCAAGGTGAATCACTCTTGGACTGCAATTAGCATTCAGGGCAGCAGTTGACACTTGCCACTGGGATGTTGCTCTGAAAGAAACACAAATTGTTTAATGAATGCTCTCTTTATTTTCCTCCTAGTATATTTATTTACATAGCTTGTTTGAAGGAGAGGAGACTTTCGGGTTAGGGACAGAAAGCTGGGGTAAGAAAGGAAGGCCTAAAACTGAAAATGGAATTGCTGACGTGCGAGAGAGGTTACAGAGAGTAAGGCAAGTCATTCATTTGTATCCACCAGTGTTGTGATTCCAAGTAGGTTTAAGCATAAGGGATTTTCTTTCTACTTCTCTGGATATGTGAAGACGCTGCACAGTGATGGATGAATGATGGTGCACATACCAACCCTATTAAGTTGTTTGTTAAATTTGCCAGAGAAAGAGAAAAGCATTAGGATGAGTTCATCTATATTGAAGAACATAGATGTGAACAGCAACCAAAATCTAGGAGGTGCTGTTATGCCAGGTGATAAGATTGCTGTCTACACCACCAAAACTAATTATGGTCTACTGGACACAATTTGTGTATTGCAATCTTTAGCAGACTTGATAGGGTATGTACATGTAGAAATGTGCCACATGTAGAAAGATGCCACATGCAGATTTTGTTAGATAATAAAAATGCAGTCAGTACAAGCTGCGAAAATGTTTGCATGCAAAATAGCCATAAAGACATACCCGATTTAGGGGTATACACAAGAAGATTGGACATCTTTTTTCTCCTTGAATATATAACAACTGGTAGAAACCACAGTAAATGATGAGGCAAAGAATGAGGGTGATCAGTGAAACAAACCAGACCCATCCAACCAACCAATGAATAAAAAAAAAAGTAAACATGTAAAATGACGATGATAATGTTATGGACAAAGATGATAACAAAGACATCAATATAAACAATGATGATGGTAAGAAATATTATACCTATACTTTCTGTTGAAATAATTCTTTATTTCACAAAATAATATATTATATATATATTATGCTTAGTGTCTAATCACTGACACTCAAATCATTTCATCCTTTTTTTTCTGACTGAGATGATATTTCATATATTGGGGAGATTTCCTACATTTTTTTATTTTGCTTCATTTTAAGGGATTTTTTCCCCCTTCTTATTTTCTGAAATGCAAGCCCACACACTTTTGTAAAGAAAATATATTTCAAATACTCGAAACGTGATTTCTGTAGAAAAGTTTAAAATTAAAATAGTTAACTTAAAGTCCGTATTTCTTTGGTCTTGCAAGTTCCACGATTCGATCACTAGCAACAGCAGGCTGTACAGAGAAATCCACTTTCAAAGGCGTATCTGTGTTCTTAATCAGTCTTCTAGGATTTGGGCTGCTTAATTTCTCTATTCTCGGTGATGGTACAGCAGTCAATGCTGCCTTAGTAATGCGGCGCTGACTTGGTAGATTTGGTACAAAACTTGGATGCAATCCCTTGCTGACTGCTAACTTTTCCAGCCTCGGAAAAGATTCACTACTGATAACAGAAGTTTGTTTAGTTGCATACAACTTTTTTTTCTGAACTTGTGGAAGACTAATATTTTTTCTCCGCAATGCTGGTACAGAAAGTGAAATAATTCGAGATGAAGGTTTTGCAGTTCTGGCTGACAACGGCACTTCAGCTGGCACTGGTCTTGCTGCTTCAAAATTTGGATGAAGTTTCTTTGAAACTGCAAGGTCAACCACTCTTGGACTGCAATTAGCACTCAGGGCAGTGGGAGCCACTTGCCACGCGGAAGTTGTTCTGAAAGAAACACAAATTGTTTAATGAATGCTCTCTTTATTTTCCTCCTAGTATATTTATTTACATAGCTTGTTTGAAGGAGAGGAGACTTTCGGGTTAGGGATAGAAAGCTGGGGTAAGAAAGGAAGACCTAAACCTGAAAATGGAATTGCTGACGTGCGAGAGAGGTTACAGAGTGTAAGGCAGGTCATTCATTCATATCCACCAGTGTTGTGATTCCAAGTAGGTTTAAGCATAAGGGATTTTCTTTCTACTTCTCTGGATATGTGAAGACGCTGCACAGTGATGGATGAATGATGGTGCACATACCAACCCTATTAAGTTGTTTGTTAAATTTGCCAGAGAAAGAGAAAAGCATTAGGATGAGTTCATCTATATTGAAGAACATAGATGTGAACAGCAACCAAAATCTAGGAGGTGCTGTTATGCCAGGTGATAAGATTGCTGTTTACACCACCAAAACTAATTATGGTCTACTGGACACAATTTGTGTATTGCAATCTTTAGCAGACTTGATAGGGTATGTTACATGTAGAAATGTGCCACATGTAGAAAGATGCCACATGCAGATTTTGTTAGAAAATAAAAATGCAGTCAGTACAAGCGGCGAAAATGTTTGCATGCAAAATAGCCATAAAGACATACCCGATTTAGGGGTATACACAAGAAGATTGGACATCTTTTTTCTCCTTGAATATGACAACTGGTAGAAACCACAGTAAATGATGAGGCAAAGAATGAGGGTGATCAGTGAAACAAACCAGACCCATCCAACCAACCAATGAATAAAAAAACAAGTAAACATGTAAAATGATGGCAGTAAAAAAGCCGAAGATAACCACAAAGATATTGACTTAAACAATGATGATGGTAAGAAACATTTCACCTATACTATCTGTTGAAATGATGCTTTATTTCACAAAATAATAGATTAAATACATATAATGTTTAGTGTCTGATCATTATCACTCAAATTATCTCATCATTTTTTTTTTCTTACTGAGACGATATTTTATATTTTGGTGAGGTTTCATTTTCATACATTTCTTTGTCTTGCTTCGTGTTAAGGGATTTTTTCCCCTTCTCATTTTCTGAAATGCAAGCCCACACAATTTTGAAAAGAAAAAATATTTCAAATACTCGAAACATGAAGATTTCTGTAGGAAAGTTTAAAGTTATAATAGTTAACTTAAAGTAGGTGTTTCTTTGGTCTCGCAAGTTCCACGATTCGATCACTAGCAACCACACGCTGTGTGGTGGGGTTCACTTTGAAAGGCTCAAATGTGTTCTTAATCAGTCTCCTAGGAAGCGGACTGCTTAGTTCCTCTAATCTCGGTGATGGCATAGCAGACAATGCTGCCCTGGTAACGGGGCGCTGACTTGGTAGATTTGGTACGAAATTTGGATGCAATCCCTTGCTGACTGCTAACTTTTCCAGCCTCGCAAAAGTTGCACTACTGCTAAAAGTAGCTGGTTTAGTTGCATGAAACTTAGTTTTCTGACCTTCCTGAACATTAGCATTTATTCTCCGCGATAATGGTTCAGAAAGTAAAATAATTCGAGGTGAAGGTTTTACATTTCTAGCTGACAATGGCACATCAGTTTGCACGGGTCTCGGTGCGATAAAAAGTGGATGAAATTTCTTTGAAACTGCAAGGTCAGTCAGTCTTGGACTGCAATTAGCATTCAGAGCAGCAGGAGACACTGGCCACTGGGGTGATGACCTGAAAGAAACACAAATTGTTTAATGAATGCACTCTTCCTGTTTTTTCTTAGTTTATTTATTTACATGGCTTTTTGAAGGAAAGGTTTTCAGCTTGGGGTGAGAGGAAATGTTGGGGCCGATGGAGGGTATAGATAGGATAACTGAACTGGAAGTACATGAAGTGAAGGGTAGGACATTGATTTATAGCCATCAGTGTTGTGGGGCAGGCAGGTTTGAGCGAGAGGGTGTAGGTCTTTCTATTTCCTTGGGTGTGTAGAGGTACTGCACATTGATGAATGGGGGATGGAGTGGCCTGCTCTGTTGAGTTGTGTGACCTTTGTGGTGGTGTGGTCCAGGTATGTCTACAGAGGGGATCAACAATGCATCTGCCTGTTTCCCCAATATAGAATGCACCATAGGATTTTTGGATGATACTGTATTTGAGTTTGCATGATGTGCTGTGAATGTTTCGGGTGAAGTGGTGTTGTGGCCAGGACCCAAATATAATTGTGATGTAGAGACAGGTACATTTAAGGGCACCTGGTTGTGTGTGGATAGTCGCTGTGGAGCTTCAGTATAGGAGGTTACCAATGTTCTTGTCTTTCTTGGAAGTAGGGAGTGATAAGAACTGCTGTTGGATTGGAGAATTATATTTGAAATTTGCAGACAATTGTGTTTTAGTAAGAGGGCGGATAGTTGTAGTGGGTGTCCAACTTGGAGCTGTGGATATAGAGGGGTGGAAGAAGAGTGCCACTGTCTCTCACCTGGCAGAAAAGCGTGCATGGTTCACAACTGATTGTGGGTACTCTCAATTCAGGAAAATTTTGCATTTTACCCATATCTGGGTGCAAAATTTTGATTCAATACTGCATAGTCAATGAAGTTGGTGGATTTTGGAGAATGGTGTAGCAGATTTAGTGTGTTTAACCCTTTCGTTACCAAACCACCCGAAAAAAACTTTGGTTAATGTGACCAAACCGCCCAAAGCCGCCTGAATTTATCTATTCATATTTAAATGAGAATATCAGAGCAAATCTCTTTAGTACATTCATGAAAATACGTATTATACTTCGTAAAGAGTTCAACTACAGTTTTGTACAAAAATCGAAGTGTAATTTTAATTCCGTGAATTTTGGGAGATTTTTTTCCGAAATTTGTTCCTATTGTGTTTTCAAAGTTTGTAATTCTGACAAAAAATGGATACGAATTTCATTATATCAAGCAGCGAGTCAGAATTCGAAGGATTTTCTACTGAAGACCTTCATAAATCTAACTCTATGACTGAAAAAAAAAAGCATGTGGTATTTGATAATGAATCTGATGTTTCATTTTCCGAAAGTGAAAACAGTGAATCCGAGAGCTCCGACAGCGATAAAGAAAATGAATTGGCACCTGAATGGAGTGAAAATTTAAAAACTGTTTCTTTCGGTGATTTTTCTGAAGAAACTGGACCAAGCCACAGACTTTCCCAGAAGAGTAAAGCCTTAGACTATTTCTTTTTACTTTTTCGAATGAGCCTATTTGAAATCATTACGGTAGAAACGAACCGTTACGCTAAATGTAAACAAAACGAAAGAAAGGATACTTTGTGGTTTCCCACAACCTTAAATGAAATTAAGGCTTATTTTGCCATAAATATTATTATGTGTATCAGAGAGTTACCCAGAATAACAAATTCTATCGTAAAATTTTGTTGTATACCCAATTGAATATTAGCTAATAACCCATTTTCTATAGCGATGTTTGAACAAAATTTTAATAATTTTATATTTTGTTGAATTTACCTGTATCTACCTGCAATTAGAGTCACTTTGTGACAAAAATTATAGTATAGAATTGGTTGAGAACATTTCATTAAATTATCTTCCAAAATTCACGTTAATATATTGATAAATAAAAAAGTTATAGTTGTTTAATGAAACCAGACTAAATTTATGATTATGTTAGAAATTAATTGAAACACATAAGGGGTGTATTTTGGTCAGAAATATAGTAACGAAAGGGTTAAGATCTTAAAAGGAATAGTGGAGAGAGGAATGAGAAATATTGAAGGTGATGTTGAGAAAAGCAATTGATATGTCAGATATGATAAGAGTAAGTTCCAAAATAAGGTAAAAAGAGTTCAAATAAAAAATAGATGAAACTACCAATCTGTTGCCTGGTGTGAGTGATAGCACCAACACAGTTGACAACAGAACAACCATGCAACACAGCAGTGGTTACTGTGAGTTAGGGAAACACTTAATTTTTAATATACCCTACTAAAAGATTTGTGTAGGTGGGAGCCATATCGGTACCCATAGTGACACCACTATACTGTTTGTAAAATTCTCCAGTGAAGGAAAAGAGAGAGGGAGGTTGAGATCATTTAAGTAAAGGAATCAGATAGTGTTGTGTACACATAGGTGCTGTCAGTCTTGTAAGCTTGTAAAAGCTGACAACATTACCTGTGGAAGATGACTGAATGAGGTGTAGTGAGATGGAGCTTTGCCAGCACAGGGAGAAAAGAGAACAAGAAGAATTTAGTACATGGGTTTTATCTTTGATGTGTAAAGTGTAAGGCAGTGTCAAGTGGTTCCATCAAGAAAAATGTACTCAGCCCAGGCAGCAACAACTATTTATATGAGGAATAGATTAAAAAAAAAAACAATACCAAAATTATGGACTGGCCGATGCCAGCGCCGCCTCGACTGGCTTCCGTGCCGGTGGCACATAAAATACACCAATCCGACCATGGCCGTTGCCAGCCTCGCCTGGCACCTGTGCAGGTGGCACGTAAAAAAGCACCCACTACACTCACAGAGTGGTTGGCGTTAGGAAGGGCATCCAGTTGTAGAAACACTGCCAGATCAGACCGGAGCCTGGTGCAGCCTTTCTGGCTTCCCAGATCCCCGGTCGAACCGTCCAACCCATGCTAGCATGGAGAACGGACATTAAACGATGATGATGATGATGATATATAACTATTTTGAATAGCTTTTCTCCCTCAGTGTATGCCAGCTGGCGATGAGCAAAGGATGATGATGGACACTAAGACAAAAGCACCACATCCAACCAACCAACCAAAGCAAAAAAAAATGTAAAAGATGTAAAATGATGATGGCAACAACAAAGATGAAAACAAAGATATTCACAAATACAATGATAATGGCAAGAAACATTTCACCTATACTTTTCGTTCAAATAATGCTTTATTTCACAAAATAATATATAATGCATATTATCCTTTGTGTATAACCACTGATACAAAAATCATTTCATTCTTTTGTTTCTGAGTCAGACAATATCTATAATTTTAGTGAGTTTTTTTCTTACTTTTCGTTTTTGCCTATGTTTGTTTTCTTCTTTTATTTTTCCTACTTATTTTTTCTGAAATACCCGGCCACAGAAGAACGTCTCAGAAACACGAAAGACAAAATATTCCTGTAGAAAACAAGAAAGCTAACATAGTGAACTATAAAGGTGATGTGTCTTTGGTTTTGCAAGTTCTGATAAACGTTCACTAGCAACTGCATACTTTGCAGTGGGGATCACTTGGAAAGGGTTGTATATGTCCTTAATCATTTTCCTAGACAGTGGTGTGCTTAGTTCTACCAGCCTTGGTGGTATTTTTATGTTCAAATGTGGCTTGGTAACGGGCTGCTGAATTTGGTGACTCGTTCTGCTATGTAGTGACTTTCTGATTGCTAACATTTCCTGCTTTGTATAGGTTGTACAATTGCTAACCGAAATTCTTTTGTCTTCATACAACTTACTTTTCTGAAATTCCACAAGCTTACACTCTGCGTGACGTGGCACTGGTACAGCAAGTATACGAAGTCGAGGAGTTGGTCTTGCAGTTCTGGCTGACAACGGCACTTCAGCTGGCACTGGTCTTGCTGCTTCAAAATTTGGATGAAGTTTCTTTGAAACTGCAAGGTCAACCACTCTTGGACTGCAATTAGCATTCCGGGCAGCAGTTGACACTGGCCACTGGGGTGTTGTTCTGAAAGAAACACAAATTGTTTAATGAATGCTCTCTTTCTTTTTCTCCTAGCATATTTATTTACATTGCTTGTTTGAAGGAGAGGAGGCTTTCAGGTGTGGGACAGAAAGAAAGGTTGGGAAAGATTTGCTATTCAATGTGGCCTACAACAATCTTTGGATAAGTTGCACCCATCTTGGTGCTCATACCAATCCTGTCAATATGTTTGTAATATACTCCAGTAAAGAAAAAAGGGTTAGGATGGGTCCAGCTATGTTGAGAAACATAGACATGTACAGTAACCAAAATCCAGGAGGTGCTGTTATGCCAGGTGATAGATTGCTGTCTACACCACCAAAACTAATTATGGTCTACTGGACACAATTTGTGTATTGCAAATCTATAGCAGACTCGAAAAGATATGTTACATGTAGAAATGTGCCACATGTAGAAAGATGCCACATGTAGATTTTGTTAGAAAATAAAAATGCAGTCAGTACAGGCTGCGAAAATGTTTGCATGAGTAATGGTCATAAAATAAAACCCCACCAAAATTGAGAACATACACAAGGAAGGTTTGGAAACCTTTAACTCTCCTTGCATATGCCAGCTGGTGGAAACCACAGTAAATGATGAGACAAAGAATGAAGGTGATCAGTGAAACAAAAGCAGACCCATCCAACCAACCAATGAATAAAAAAAAAAGTAAACATGTAAAATGACGATAATAATGTTATGGACAAAGATGATAACAAAGACATCGATATAAACAATGATGATGGTAAGAAACATTTTACCAATACTTTCTGTTGAAATAATGCTTTATTTCACAAAATAATATATTATATATATATTATGCTTAGTGTCTAATCACTGACACTTAAATCATCTCGTCTTTTTTTTTTCTGACTGAAATGATATTATAAATTTTGGAGTGGTATTGTTTTGAGATATATATATATATATATATATTTTATTTGCTTCAGCTTCGTGGGGTTCGCTTCATTCTTCTTTTTCTGAAATACCCATCCACAGGGATTTTGAGAAAAAAATATTTTTAAAATTCAAAACATGAAGACTTCTGTAGAATAGAGGAAAGTGAAAGCAGTGAACTAAAGTTGGTATTTCTTTGGCTTTGCAAGTTCCAATATTCGATCGCTAGCAACCACATGCTGCGTGGAGGGGTTCACTTTGTAAGGCTCAAACGTGTTCTTAATCATTTTCCTAGAAGGTGGGGCACTTAGTTCTACTAGTCTCGGCGATGCTATAGCATTCAATGCTGCCCTGGTGATGGTACGCTGTTTTTGTTGATTCGGGACGAAATTTGGATGCAATGACTTGCTGACTGCTAACTTTTCCAGCCTTGGATAGGTTCTACTGCTAACAGGAGATGGTTTAGCTGAATAAAACTTGTTTTTCTGACCTTCCAGAAGTTTAGTGGTTCTTTTGCGCGGTATCGGATGAGCAAGTAAAATAATTCGAGGTGAAGGTTTTACATTTCTAGCTGACAATGGCACATCAGTTTGCACGGGTCTCGGTGCGATAAAAAGTGGATGAAATTTCTTTGAAACTGCAAGGTCAGTCAGTCTTGGACTGCAATTAGCATTCAGGGCAGCAGGAGACACTGGCCACTGGGGTGATGTCCTGAAAGAAACACAAATTGTTTAATGAATGCACTCTTCCTTTTTTATATATATTTACGCTGCTTGTTTGAAGGAAAGGAAGCTTTCAGCATGGGATGGGAGGAAAGTTTAGGGTGTCAGGGAGTCAGTTGAGGGTATAGATAGGATAACTGAACTGCAAGTACATGAAGTGAAGGGTGGGACATTGATTTATAGCCATCAGTGTTGTGGGGCAGGCAGGTTTGAGTGAGAGAGTGTAGGTCTTTCTATTTCC